>NC_060269.1:71419882-71590616 GCF_021613505.1 Equus quagga
TAATAGAACAGTTCTGTGTCCTGATTGTTCTCATGGTTACATGGATTTTTATGCATGAAAAAACATCATAGAACTCTACACACATCTAGGGAATTTCAGTCCAAACTGGAATTCTACTAAGTAGTTGAATGGCTAATGCTGTATCCATGTCAGTTTCCTGGTTTTGATCACTGTGTTGTGCTCATCCATTGTATGCCTCTACCACATTTTATTGAACCATTCACCCATTGAAGGACATGTGGGTTGTTTCTAGTTTTTGACTGTTACAAATAAAGCTGCTCTGAACACTCACGTACGGGTTTTTGTGTGCATCTATGTTTTCATTTTTTAGTGTAAATGCCCAGGAGTGCAACTGGTGTTTTCTACATGGTTTTGGAAGAGTTGGACATCCGTAGGCAAAAGGAAAAGAAAAAAAGTGGACCAAGGTGTAAACCTCATGTCTTCTGCAAAAATTAATGTTAAATGGATTCATTGGATCATCTTTTTTGTCTTCATCCAAAACCAGTTGGTTTACACTGCAAACAGCATTCCAAAATGAAGATGGGAGGAAACGAGTGAGCATTTAGGTATGAAAATGAATACAGACTTGGGAAGGTAGGACATGGCTTGAGTCTTGAAGAGAGTGTGTGTGCATTTGAGAAGAAGGGGAAAACGTTCCAGAGACTAGGATGAGGCAAGACAGGTGGTAGAGAAGATAGGTCCGAACTGGCTGTTTCAGGGAGTCACGTGTGTGAAGAGGAGGAGGGAAAGAAAGGAAGGATAAGTGGTTCATGAGGATAGAAAACTGCTGGCTAGGTTGTAGAGTTGATAATGAGTTTCAGTGGAAGTTCTTGAGTAGGAAAAAGCTATTGGAGAAATGGTCTTGAAGGAACGTTGTCTTAGGATCACGTATGGCAGTGATTGGTAGGAAGAACAAGGTATAACCATGACCCTTATGTTGATTTAGCACTTTGTGTTGCAGCTGTCTTCCCGAAAGCTAAGAGAGTGGTGTCCCTTCAGGATTTGAAGTCCCTGAGCTTTCCTAGAAGGATAATGGTAGATTTCAGACCTTTGTCATGACTTTGGTGATGGACACTGAGGACTCTGCTGGACTTTGAAGCTAGGAACACTGCTTTTAGTAAGTTGCACATGTCAGAAGAAGAGTCCTTTGTTGGCTCATTGCTGATGTGGATGACATTTCTTCTCTAAAGTGTCTAAGAGGTGAGCAACTGAAATGAGAAGAAAACAGAGTTGATGAATTGGTCCAACGAGGAAAAGTTAATGGATCACTTTTCTTTATTTTGATTTAATCAGCATGTATTGATACTTGTATGTGAAGAACTATACAGAGAATGGTGAGGAACAGTGTCCTTCCAAATCACTGAGGAGCCGACAGGGACACATGGCTCTAATTGCAGCATTCGGGTTTTTATTCTGAGGGAAGCATTTCCAGTCAGCGAGGACAGCGCGTACTTCCTGCCAGTGATCCAGAAGATCTTTAAGGATAGAAAAGGAACCTAGAATAGTATAGGAACACTTTGCATATAGTCACCAGGATGTGACAGGTGACAGCCATCGAGCCCTAACTTCTTAATTTGTGACCAAACGTACTCAGTTCCTCTTTTCTTATAACCCGCTTCTTCATTTCTTGATTTCTTACTTGGAGAAAATTGTACTTTTTTCCAAGTCATCTGTGGGAATCCGATTTGGCTCCTGCTTTTTTTTTTGTGCATTTAGAAGTTGATCTTAGATATATTTTAGGCTTCTGTCCTTTTTTTAAGACCACCACCAAATATAATTTATTTAATGTCAGACAAACTACTACATATCAAAGCATTTCTGCTTCTTTATTTAGAACATGGAAAAGCATAACATCTTGTTTTTCAAAAAACACAATGATGACTTGCTGAGCAAAGGATTTTACTGCCTAGGAGATTACCATGACGTGTGTAAATGAAAGACTGGTGGTGTGAAAAGCTTTAGTGCAACCACTTCTTTGTCTTCAAATTGCCTTTTCTGCTTGATTTAACTCCCTTGGGCTGATTCTTTCCTTTCAGTCTAGAAGTATTTTCCACTGAATGTGGAGATCGATCAAGAATACTTCACTTGTGATTGCAACCACTCAGTATTATCACAGAATTTGTGTTTTTTTGTGCAGAAGAGCAAGCTCTTACAGTTCTATGCAACCTGCTCTGCTCATTTAAAACTATCATCGTTTGGCTACTGTGCCCTAGTGGCAGTTTGACCAACGTGTAAGCTGGGCCGCCGCGGCATCCTGACCAATGGGCATCAGTGTAGGCAGCCTAGAAAGCATGGGTCAGCACTTACTGTCTTTGTGAAGGGCAGGATTCCCAGTCAGGGATGTCCAAAAGTCTGCCATACTGAACTTTCATGCTAAAGGGATGTCATTATCTGGCTCAGCTTCTGACTGAGATTCCGTGAATATATGAATACATGAATATTATATGTGGTTCTTATAGAAGTAGGCACTTGGGGACAATCCAGATACTGTTCTCTCCTTCATCACAGGATGGCTTCAAAGAATCCTTTCCCCTTTCCCCTGGCCAGCTAGGTTTGCAGTGAGCAAAAACTTGTTCAGACTTTGTGCCAACACTTCTGGAATATGTGACACTTCATTTGTTTTCTAGAGCACAGAAGTTTGAAAGTAATTTCCTGTTTCTGCTTTCGATAGTGACATATGTCAATGGAGTCAGGTAGATCTGAGTTGCAGTATTGACTGCTCTGTGACATTAGGGCAACCTGATTTTACCATCCAGTCAAGGTTCAATCCTACCTGTTTCATGGGAGGGTTGTCAGAATTGACTCTGAGATGTGTACACGAATCACTTGCTATAATGTGTGGCCCACAGTCCGTGTTCAACAAATGCTTGTCATCCTCACCACTTGAGCATCCCTTAAGGTGTTTTTCTCTGGAGAGTGATCTGAAACAAAAAATATTTTTTCAACTCATTTCCCACTGATCTCAAAAGCCATGTATTAGATGTCATCACACTGTCTGGTCTGGTCTACCATGCATGCCTCCAGTGACAGGAAACTCACCAACTCTAGAACAGTGTTTTTCAACCATGGGAGTAATGACATTTGAGATGGGTCGGTCATTGTTGTGGAGGGTTGTTCTCTGAATTGTATGATGTTTAGTACCAAACTTGGCTAGGGGGACAAAATCATCCACAATTGAGAACCACTGCTCTAGAGACAGCATATCCTCTTTGTTTCTTTTTTTTAAAAATGAGGTCATCATGGGTTATAACATTGTGTAATTTCAAGTGTACGTGATTGCTTCTCAGTTTCTGTGGAGACTGCATCGTGCTCACCCGCAACAGTCTAATTTTTATTCATCACCTTACATATGTGCCCCTTTACACCTTTTGCTCAACCCCTAACCCCTTTCCCTTCTGGTACCCACTAATCTGTTCTCTTTACTCATCTGTTTTTCTTCCACATATGGATGAAATCTTGGGATATTTGTCTTTCTCTGTCTTTCTTATTTTCACTTAACGTCACACCCTCACACTCCGTCTATATTGTTTCAAATGGGACAATTTTTTTTTAATGGCTGAGTAGTAGTCTGTTTTATATATGTACCACATCTTCTTTAGCCATTCCTCACTTGAAGCACACTGGTTGCTTCCACATCTTGGCTATTGTGAATAATGCTGCAACAAACATAGGGGTGTGTAAATCTCTTTGAATTGTTGTTTTCAATTTCTTTGAATACGTACCCAGTAGTGAGATAGCTGGATCATGTAGTATTTCAGATTTTAACTTTTCGAGAAATCTCCATACTGTTTTCCATAGTGGCTGCACCAGTTTACATTCCCACTGGCAGTCTAGTAGGGTTCCCTTTTCTCCACATCCTCTCCATTTGTTATTTTTTGTCTTCATCATTATAGCATTCTGACAGGTGTCAGGAGATATCTCATTGTATTTTTGATTTGCATCTCCCTCATAATTAGCAATGTCGTGCATGTTTTCATGTGCCTGTTGGCCTTCTGTATATCTTCCTTGGAAAAGTGTCCATTCATATCCCCCGCCCATTTTCCAATCTGGTTGTTTCTGTTTTTGTCATTGAGTTATTTTTATATTTTGGAAATTAACGCCTTGTCAGATGTATGATTTTCAGATATTTTCTCCCAGTTGGTGAGCTGTTTTTTTGTGTTCTTCATGGTTTCCTTTGCCTTGCAGAAGATTTTTAGTTTGATGTAGTCCCACTTGTTTATTTGTTCTTTCATTTCCCATGCCTGTGTTGGCATGGTATTCAAAAAGATGCTCCCCAGACCAATGTCAAACAGTGTACTGGAAATGTTTTCTTCTAGGAGTTTTATGATTTCAGGTCTTACCTTCAAGTGTTTAATCCATTTTGAGTTAATTTTTGTGTACAGTGTAAGGTAATGGTCTACTTTCATTCTTTTGCTTGTGGCTGTCCAGTTTTGCCAACACTGTTTTTTGAAGAGACTTTCCTTTCTCCATTGTATGCTCTTGCCTCCTTTGTCAAAGATTAGCTATCCATAGATATGTGGTTTTATGCCTGGGCTTTCAGTTCTGTTCCATGGATTTGGCTGTCTGTTTTCATGCCAGTACCATGCTGTTCTGATTCCTAGAGCTTTGTAGTATATTTTGAAGTCAGGGATTGTGAAGCCTCCAGCTTCATTCTTTTTTCTCAGGATTGTTTTGTCTATTCTGGGTCTTTTGCTGTTCCATGTATACTTAGGATTCTTTGTTCTATTTCTGTGAGGAATGTCACTGGGATTCTGATTGAGATTCCATTGAATCTGTAGATTGCTTTAGGTAATATGAATATTTTAACTGTTTTTATTGTTCCAATCCATGCACATGGAATATCTTTCCATTTCTTTATATCTTCTTCAGTTTCTTTCCATAATGTCTTATAGTTTTCAGTGTATAGGTCTTTCACCTCTTTGGTAAGATTTAGTCCTAGGTATTTAATTCTTTTGTTGCAATTGTAAATGAGATTCTATTCTTGACGTGTCTTTCTGCCAGTTTGTTTTTAGTGTATAGAAATGCAACTGATTTTTGTAAGTTGATTTTTTACCGTGAAACTTTCCTGTAGTTGTGGATTCTTTCTAATAGTTTTCAGATGAATTCCTTAGGGTTTTCTATATGTAGAATCATGTCATCTGCAAACAGTGAGAGTTTCACTTCTTCCTTTCCAATTTGGATACGTTTTACTTCTTTTTCTTGGAAACTTGCTGTAGTCAAAACCTCCACACCTATGTTGAATACGAGTGGCAAAAGTGGGCATCCATATGTATGTAGAATACGAGTGGCAAGTGTGGGCACCTTGTCTTGTTCCTGTTCTCAGTGGGATGGCTTTCAGTTTTTCACCATTGAGTACAATGTTGTCTGTGGGTGTTTTCAAACTTTGTATGATTCCAAGAATTTTTCTATTTCTATTAGGTTATCCAATTTGGTGGCATATAGTTTTTCATAGTATTGTCTTATAGTCCTCTGTATTTCTACGATATCCATTGAAATTTTTCCTCTTTCATTTCTAACTTTATTTAAGCCTTCTCTTTCTCTTAGTGGGTCTGGCTAAGGGTTTGTTCAATTTTGTTTCTCTTCTTCAAGAACTTGCACTTAGTTTCATTGGTCCTTTCTGCTGAGATTTTAGCCTGTTTTTCATTTATGTCTGTACAAATTTTTATTACTTCTCTCTTTCTGCTGACCTTGGGCTTTGTTTATTCTTCTTTTTCAAGTTCTGTTGGGTATCATCTTGAGATTTTTCTTGTTTTTCTTGAGTAGGGCCTGTATTGCTATGAATTTCCCTGTTAGAACTACTTTTGCTGCATCCCATAAGAGTTGGGATGATGTGTTTTTCTGTGCATATTTATCCAGGTTTTAAAATTTTTTTCCTTTGGTTTATTTAGATCCAATTGTTGTTCAGTAGCATGTTGTGTAGTCTCCACATATTTGTGATTTTCCAAGCTTTTTGTCTTGTAGTTGATGTTTAGTTTCATAGCATTGTGGTCAGAAAAGTGGCTTGATATTATTTCAGTCTTCTTAAATTTACGGAGGTTTGCCATTTCTCCCAGCATATACTCTATCTTTGAGAACATTCCATGTGCACTTGAGAAGAATGTGTATTCTGCTGTTTGGGGATGGGATGTTCTTAGTATATCTATTAAGTCCATCTGCTCAAGTGGTTCACTTAAATTCGCTATTTCCTTTTTGTGTTTCTGTCTGGATGATCTATCTCTTGATGTAAGTGGGGTATTGATGTCCCCTACTATGGTTGTGTTGCTGTGAATTTATCCCTTAAGCTCTGTTCATAGTAGCTTTATGTATATTGGAGCTGTTGCATTAGGTGTGTATGTATTCACTAATAGTATCTCCTCTTGGCAGAAAATCCCTTTCATCATTGTCTCCTGCCCCTCTTTGTCTCTCCTTGTCTTTTTTATCTTGCAGTCTGCTTTGTCTGATATAAATATGGCAACACTTGCTTACTTTATTTGCCGTTGTCTCAGAGTATCATCTTCCATACCTTCACACTAAGCATGTGTTTGTATTTCAGCTGAGATGTGTTTCCTGGAGGCAGCATATTGTTGGGTCTTCTTTTTGAATCCACCCAGCTACTCTGTGTCTTTTGATTGGAGAATTCCATCCATTTACATTTAGAGTTATTATTGATATTTTAGGGCATAATACTTCGATTTTATCTGTTGTTTTCCAGTTCTTCAATGTGTTCACTCTTTCCTTTCCCTTGTATATCTGACTGCTACTTCACTTGGGAAGTTTTCTGTGGTGGCTTTATCAGTTTTCTTTTTATTTATGAATTGTGGCTCTGCTCTGATTTTTTGTTTAGTAGTTGCTGTTACATTTGTATAAAAGATCTCATAGGAGAGGTAGTCCATTTTCTGACAGCCTCTTTTCTCCATTAGCCTAAGCCGTTTCCATCCCTTTCCTGCACCCTATCCTGTTTTTCATACACTTTTGTTTCTTAGTAAGTTCTTTCTTGCATTGAGTGGAAGTGTACTTTCTTATTTCTCCTACACATCCTGTGTTTTGGAGACACATAGTACAGGCTGAATCCCAGTTCCACGGAATATCCTTAGAAATATGCAAAGATGGCCATCAAGTCTTCTCAGTCTTTTTGAGTTGAAACATCTCCAGTTCGTCAGCCATCCCCTACAAAACATGACTTCATGTCAGGTCACCACATTGGTGGTTTCTTTTGTTTTAATTCATTTTTAAACTGTAGAATTTGGAAGGAAATGCATTACTCTAGGCATGGCTTCATTAGCAAAAGACAGATACTCATGTTTCATATTAGAGCAATTTTCTTCTATTAGTTTAGGTAAGAGTATTCCTTTTCTTCTTGTACATACTGTATATGATTACAACTCTGTCCTTTTGATAACCACATCATACAGTGATGACCACATCATACACTGAGTTAAAGAAAAAAGAAAACCACTAGATCTGTCTAACTATACATTTATCCGGTTTTTATGCATTAGTTTTGGGGCTAACCCTGGGAATTTATGTTTATCCTGTTAGATTTCTTGCAACTGGGTTTAAGTACAATCCTAATTTTGGTTGACTCTAAGGTTTCTAGCTTAAAAGAACAAGTAGGTGCTTATGTCATCAGCTGAGATTGAAAATACAGGAGAAAGGAGTGTGTGTACATGCATGCATGCATGTGTGCATGAAAGGAGGACTGAAGATGGAAGCCTGAAGAATCCTAATATTAAGAGGCAGCTGGGAGGAGGAGTGATGTCAGCATCATGGTGGAGTGAGCTTGCCCAGGACTCTCTCCCTTCCAACGTACAACAAAAAAGAGCAACCATAGTCCAACAAAAAACGTCCTGATAGCACAGGAATCCTAAGAGACAGAGGGCAGGCAAATGATGGAGGTCAGTGGTTCTGTACCTGTCCTCAGAGGAGCTGGAACATGGTAAGAGAGAACTTTGCTCCCTCCCCTAAAGACTGGGATCGCTGCCATGGTAGGCTCCATGAGGGAAGGAGTGGGTGAGGGGCTGTGCACCAGTAGGATCACTCAGGACTACCTAGCTCCCTTGAAGCCCAGACAGAAGCCCTCTAACTGGGTGAAAGCTTTCTCATGCGGTGACCTCATTATGCCAAGACCCCAGGAGTGCAGATAGATCTGATTGGGAAACCCGGGTCTGCATGCAAGAGTAGGTGCCTCCAGACCCCCAACCTGTGCTGTGACATGCCATCTTGGCTGAAGGTTGAGGGCTCAGAATACATGGCTCTCAACCTCCATCTAGTGGCGACAGGCTGTAACTGCAACCAAATTATATCACAATGGGGAAGACCTGTCCATCTTCCAGCATCCGTCCATCTTCCAGCATCTGTGAACTCATCAAATCTCCAGACCAGAGGGAAAACAAGCACCCAGAATTATGTCCTGATGACTCAGAAGTAAGTAAACTAAATGACAATGAATTCAGAATAGCTATCGTGAAAAAACCCAATGAGGTAAAGGAAAATATAGAGACGTCAAAGAGTTCTGGAGTTACTTCACAAAAGAGATTGAAACCATACAGAAGAATCACTCAGAAGTGCTAAAGGTGAGAAATACAATGGAAGAAATAAAACATAATATGGATTCCCTGAATGCCCATGTGGACGCCATAGAGAACCAAATCAGCATAATTGAAGATAGGTTGAATGGCTCCAGACAGAGGAACAGAGAGACCTAAGACTAAAAAGGAATGAAGAAAACCTCCAAGAAATAACCAACTCAATGAGGAAATGCAATATAAGAATTATTGGTATCCCCAAGGGCAAAGCAAAGGAGAATGTAGCAGAAAGCATGCTCAAAGAAATAATAGTAGAGAACTTCCCAAATCTAGGAAATGAGAGAGAAATGTGTGTGGAGGAAGTTTCAGATCTCCTAGATTTGTCAATATAAAAAGACCTTGTGCAGGGCATATAGTAGTACAACTGGCAAAAGTGAATGAGAAAGAAAGAATACTCAGTGCAGCAATGCAGAATAAAATAACCCACAAAGGAACTCCTATCAGACTTTCAGCAGATTTCTCTCTCCCCTCCAAACTACAACCAAACAATTGGAAAAACTGAATTTCAACCAATAATCCTAATGACAGACCATCAGAAAACTATAGCAACAAGACGACGGAAGATGGAGAGGCTGGCACCACCCTCAGAGGACCTGGAACAGGGTAGGAGAGAACTTCGCTCCCTCCTCTAGAGACTAGGATCTCTGCTGGGGGTGAAGGAAGGAGTGGGGGAGGGGCTGTGTGACCAGGGTATTATCCAGGACTACTGCCGCCCATGCAGTGGAAACCTGCTGATGGGGGAAAGCTTCCGTGCATGGGGACCCCATGAAGGCAGGGCCCAGGGAGACCAGAGAATGACAGCAGATCGGAATCCAGATCGGCACATGAGAGAAAGTGCCCCTCCTCCCCGAACCCATGCTAGGCGCTGCCATCTTGCCTGAAGGTGGAGAGCTCAGAACGCACGGCTTTCAACCCCCATCTATAGGTGACAGTCTGTAACTACAACCGAATACTACCATCATGAGAAAAAACCACTCCTCTATCATCCATCAATTTATAAAAGCTCCAGACCAGAAGGAAAACAATAAAAACACAGAATTAAGTCCTGAGGAATTGGGAATATGTAAACTAAGTGAAAATGAGTTAAGAGTAGCTGTTATCAAAAAACTCAATGAGGTAGAGGGAAAGATAGAGAAACAAGTCAATGAGTTCTGGAGTTACTTCACAAAAGAGATTGAAACTATAAAGAAGAATCAATCAGAAACACTAGAGATGAAAAAATACAATGGACCAGATAAAACAGAATCTGGATTCTCTGAATGCCCATGTAGACACCATAGAGGAGAAAATTAGCATAGTCAAAGATAGACAGGCTGAGTCGCTCCAGACAGAGAAAGAAAGAGAACTAAGGATTAAAAAGAATGAGGAAAATATCAGAGAAATAGCAGATTCAATGAGGAGAACGAATTTAAGAATCATTGGAATTCCAGAGAACGTGGAAAAGGAAAATGGAGCAGAAAGTGTGCTTAATGAAATTATAGAAGAGAACTTCCCAAATATAGGGATTTAGGGAGAAATGTGTGTGGAGGAAGCTTTCAGATCTCCTATATTTGTCAGTGTAAGAAGACCTATTGCAAGGCATATAGTAGTAAAACTGGCAGAAATGAAAGACAAAGAAAGAATACTCAGGGCACCAAGACAGAAGAAAATAACCTACAAAGGAACTCCTATCAGACTTTCAGCAGATTTCTCTACAGAAACCGTACAAGCTAGGAGAGAATGGCGTGACATATTCAAAACTTTAAAAGATAAAAATCTTCAGCCAAGAATACTCTATCCAGCAAGAATATCCTTCAGATATGAGGGAGAAATTAAATCTTTTCCAGACAAACCAAAGTTAAGGGAATTTGTAACCAAAAGTCCTCCACTACAAGAAATCCTCAATAAGGTTCTCATACCTGAAAAAAGAAAAAAGGGAGAAAGGGGTCACAAACAACAGAGTAGGGAGACAGATAGATAGAACCAGAATAGAATAGCAAATATTCAACTATAGCATTAGAATAAAGGTAACGAAACCACCAAAGCTAAGACAATCTTATCACTCTAACTACAAATTCATCACACGAGTTGGAATAAGAGATGAAAATAATAATTTAGGACGGGAAGAGCAAAGGGACTAAATCAGTTTAGGCCAAATAAGTAAGAGACCACCAGAGAATAGACTGTATTACACATGAGCTTCTAAATACAAATTTCAGGGTAACCACTAAAACAAACAGAACAGAGCCACAAAACGTAAATAAGGAAAAATCTAAGAAACCCAGCATAAGAAATTGCAGAAGTCAATTGGTAGGCTGAAACACACAGAGCAAGAAACAAATGCAGGGAAACCAGATAACGAGTGAGAGAATGACAGCATTAAGCCCACATGCATCAATAATCACCCTCAATGTAAACAGATTGAACTCTCCAATAAAAAGACAGAGAGTGGCAAGATGGATTAAAGAATAACCTCCAACAATTTGTTGCCTCCAGGAAACACACCTCAGCCCCAAGAACAAACACAGGCTCAGAGTGAAGGGATGGAAGACAATACTTCAAACTAATAGCAAGCAAAAGAAAGCAGGTGTCGCAATACTTAGACAAAACAGATTTCAAAATAAGGCAGGTAAAGAGAGACACAGAGGGACAATATATAATGATCAAAGGGATACTTCATCAAGAAGAAATAATGCTTATAAATATCTATGCACCCAACACAAGAGCACCAAAGTTCATAAAGCAACTATTAACAAACCTAAAGTAAGATATCAAAAATAACACAATAATAGGGGCTGGCCCCGTGGCCGAGTGGTTAAGTTCGCGCGCTCCGCTGCAGGCGGCCCAGTGTTTCGTTGGTTCGAATCCTGGGTGCGAACATGGCACTTCTCGTCAGACCACGCTGAGGCAGCGTCCCACATGCCACAACTGGAAGGACCCACAACGAAGAATATACAACTATGTACCGGGGGGCTTTGGGGAGAAAAAGGGAAAAAAATAAAATCTTTAAAAAAAAATAACACAATAATAGTAGGGGACCTCAACACCCCGCTAACAACACTGGACAGATCATCCAGACAGAAAATCAACAATGAAATGGTGGAATTAAACAAAAAGCTAAAACAGTTGGACTTAATAGACCTATATGTAACACTCCATCCAAAAACAGCAGAACACATATTCTTCTCAAGTGCACATGGAACATTTTGAAGGATAGACTATATGTTGGGAAACAAGGCAAGCCTGTATAAATTTAAAAAAATTTAAATACTAACAAGCAACTTCACAGATCATAATGCTATAGAGCTAGAAATTAATTACAAGAAAAAAGCTGAGAAAGGCACAAGGATGTGGAGACTAAACAATACACTACTGAACAAGCAATGGATCTTTGAAGAAATTAAAGAAGAAATCAAAAAATACCTGGAAACAAATGAAAATGATAACGTGCCATACCAACTCATATAGGATACACCAAAAGCTGTATTAAGAGGAAAATTCATCGCAATACAGGCACATCTTAACAAACAAGAAAAATCCCAAATAAGCAATCTTAAACTACACTAAACCGAATTAGAGAAAGAAGAACAAACAAAGCCCAAAGTCAGCAGAAGCACAGAAATAATAAAAATCAGAGCAGAAAGAAATGCTATTGAAATGAAAAAGGCAATAGAAAGGATCAATGAAACAAAGAGCTGCTTCTTTGAGAAGATAAATCAAATTGACAAACCCCTCGCCAGACTTACAAAGAAAAAAGGGAGAAAGCTCCAATAAACAAAATTAGAAATGAAAGACGAGAAATAACAACAGACTCCTTAGAAGTACAATGGATTATAAGAGAATACTACAAAAAAGTATATGCCAACAAAATGGATAACCTAGAGAAAATGGATAAATTCTTGGACTCCTACAGCATCCCAAAGCTCAGTCAAGAAGAAGCAGACAATTTGAACAGAGCAATCACTAGGAAAGAGATTGAAACAGCAATCAAAAACATCCCAAAGAATAAAACCCCAGGACCAGATGGCTTTCCTGGGGAATTCTACCAAACTTTCAGAGAGGATTTAATACTTATCCTTTTCAAGCTACTTCAAAAAATTAAGGAGGATGGAACAATTCCTAACACATTCTATGAGGCCAACATCATGCTGATACCAAAGCCTGACAAGGACACCATGAAAAAAGAGAACTACAGGCCAATGTCGCTGATGAACAAAGATGCAAAAATTCTCAACAAAATTTTGGCAAGCAGAATTTAGCAATTCATCAAAAGGATCATACATCATGAGCAAGTTGGATTCATACCAGGGACACAGGGATGGTTCAACATCTGCAAATCAATCAACGTGTCACACCACATCAACAAACTGAGGAATAAAAACCACATGATCATCTCAATAGATGCAGAGAAAGCATTTGACAAGATCCAACAGCCACTTATGATAAAAACTCTGAACAAAATGGGCATAGAAGGGAATGAACTCAGCATGATAAAGGCCATATATGACAAACCCACAGCCAACATCATACTCAGTGGGCAAAAACTGAAAGCCATCCCCCTGAAATCAGGAACGAGACAAGGATACCCTCTATCACCACTCTTATTTATCATAGTGCTGCAGGTCCTGGCCAGAGCAATCAGGCAAGAAAATGGAATAAAAGGAATCCAAATAGGGAGGGAAGAAGTGAAACTCTTGCTGTTTGCAGACATGATCTTATATATAGAAAACCCCAAAGAACCCATTGGAAAACTCTTAGAAGTAATCAACGACTACAGCAAAGTTGCTGGGTATAAAATCACTTTGCATAAATCAGTAACATTTCTATATTCTAATAACGAATTAACAGAAAAGTAACTCAAGAACACAGTACCATCCACAATCACTACAAAAAGAATAAAATAGCTCAGGGTGAATTTAACTAAGGAAGTGAAAGACCTATACAATGAAAATTACAAGGCTTTTCTGAGAGAATTGGATGACGACATAAGGAGATGGAAAGACATTCCATGCACATGGATTGGAAGAATAAACATAGTTAAAATGTCCATTCTACCTAAAGCAATCTACAGATTCAACTCTATCCCACTCAGAACCCCAATGACATTCTTTACAGAATTAGAACAAAGAATCCTAAAATTCATATGGGGCAACAAAAGACCCCGAATTGCTAAAGCAATCCTGAGAAAAAAGTACAAAACGGGAGGCATCACAATCCCTGACTTCAAAACATACTACAAAGCTACAGGAATCAAAACATCATGGTACTGGTACAAAAACAGGTGCACAGATCAATGGAACATAATTGAAAGCCCAGAAATAAAACCACACATCTATGGACAGCTTATCTTCGACAAAGGAGCTGAGGGCATACAATGGAGAAAAGAAAGTCTTTTCAACAAATGGTGCTGGGAAAACTGGAAAGGCATATCCAAAAGAATGAAAATTGACCATTCTTTCTCACCGTTCACCAAAATAAACCCTAATGGATCAAAGACCTAAAGGTGAGACCTGATAACATAAGCCTTCTAGAAGAAAACTTAGGCAGTTCATTCTTTGACATCAGTATTAAAAGGATCTTTTCAGACACCATGTCTTCTCAGAGAAGGGAAATAATAGAAAGAATAAAAAAATGGGACTTCATCAGACTAAAGAGCTTCTTCAAGGCAAATGAAAACAGGATTGAAACAAAAAAACAACCCACTAACTTGGAAAAAAAATATTTGCAATTCATATATCCAACAAATGGTTAATCTCCGTAATATATAAAGAACTCGCACAACTCAACAACAAAAAATACAACCCAATCAAAAAATGGGCTGGAGACATGAACAGACATTTCTCCAAAGAAGATATACCAATGGCCAATAGGCACATGAAAAGATGTTCATCATCACTGATCATCAGGAAAATGCAAATCAAAACTGCACTAAGATATCACGTTACACCCATTAGAATGGCAAAAATAACCAAAACAAAAAGTACCAAATGTTGGAGAGGTTGTGGAGAAAAAGGAACCTTCCTACACTGCTGGAGGGAATGCAAACTGGTGCAGCCACTATAGAAAACAATATGGAGATTTCTCAAAAAATTAAAAATAGAAATACAATATGACCCAGCCATCCCACTACTGGGTATCTATCCAAAGAGCTTGAAGTCAGCAATTCCAAAAGTCCCATGCACCCCTATGTTCATTGCAGCATTATTTACAATAGCCAAGATGTGGAAGTAACCTAAGTGCCCATCAACTGATGATTGGATAAAGAAGATATGGCGTATATATATATGTGTGTGTATATACACTATGTGTGTATATATATATATATATATATATATAAATAAGTATGTATGTACATATATATATAGTGGAATACTACTCAGCCATAAGAAAGGATAAAATTGTTCCATTCAAAACAGCGTGGATGGACCTTGAGTGACTTATGTTAAGTGAAATAAGCCAGATAGAGAAGTACAATCTCTGTATGACTCCACTCATATGAGGAATTTAAACGTGGACAAAGAGAACAGATTAGTGGCTACCAGGGGAAAGGGGGGTGGGGGTTCAAAAGTAAAGGGGTGCACTACAACATGACTGACGAACAATAATGTCAAACTGAAATTTCACAAGATTGTAAACTATCATAAACTCAATAAAAATTAACTTAAAACAAAAAGCAGCTGGGAGAAAGGAGGCAATAGAAGACACCAAGAAGGGGTGAGCCATAGTTTACGATGAAAATGAGAGGAGTATCCTGGAAACTGGACTGACTGTGTATTCAGGATTATGGTAGATACCTGAATACATAATGAACAGGACATGGTCTCTGCCTCTGCTCCTGTTTTTATTTGCTCCATAGTTCAACTCTTCAGTTAATGGCACTACCTAGTCCATCATGACTGAAAACTTGGAGTCATCTTTTATTTGTCCTTCACACTCTCACATCTATTGAGTAAGCCACGTTTTACTAAAAAAACATCTTTTTAAATTATAGCATACTTACTGGGAAAAGTGCACAAGTCTTGAGTATCTAGCTCAATCATTTTTTTTTTAACAATCTAAACACACTATCATAACAACCCCCCAGATCAAGACATTCACTATTCTGGCTCTCCAGAAGCCTCTATCGTGCCCCTTTGCAAAAATTGCCCCCGGCCAAGGTAACCACTACTCTGATTTCTATCACTGTAGCTTAGTTTTCCATTTTTGATCTCAGGGAGATGGAATTATACTCTATGTACTCCTTTCTCCCAGGCTCCTTTTATTAAACATCCTGTCTGAGATTCATCCATGTTGTAACAGGTAATTTGTTGGTTTTTATATAGCTCTGTAGAACTGATGATTATTGCATAATGCATTAGTTTTGGTTATTGATAACTGCATAACATGCCAATCCAAACTTCGTGGAGTGAAACAACAACCATTGTATTAGTCAGATTCTGTGGGTTAGGAATTTGGTAGGGAGAAAATGCCCTGCTCTCTCATGGTTGGCATCTAGAATCATTTAGAGGCTCTTTCACTCACATGGATGGTACCTTGGCTGGGATGTCTTGAAGACCATAATCCTCTGGGATCGTTCACAAGGGCACCTACATTTCTTGTTTTGGAAAGTGGCTGTTTTATTTTTCCAATGGTACATCTAAAATACAATTTCCATGGAGATGGAAACTTCTACTTGAAAGTTGCTCTACTTCTTTGCCACTTTTGGGACCCAGGTGACCTGTTCAGATAGTGTTCACCTATTGCTGATACAAAGGCTGTACTGGGGTTGGTGATCATATATGACCAGAGGAAACTTAATGTCAGTATCCAGATGCAGAGATTCCTTTGAGGATAGAGGAGGTTTAGGAAATGCTTGGTGAGCACAGTCTGTCTGGTATTGGATAAAATCACAAGAATTTGGGGATGAACTCCTGCCTCCTCATCCTGGCCCCTGGTCTTGAGATACGAAGTATAAGTGGACATGGTGTGTGTCAGGGCTTGTGTTGTGGTCTATTTTCTTCAGTGGATATGGTTCATCTTCTGTTTGGGAACGAAGTCTTCTCACCTGATCGCCAGCATAGCAGTTGCTACAAAGGTGGCTGTGCCCTGGTTGCAGATTCTCCATGAGGAGATTCTCCATGAGGCTTTAGCTCTTCACAGCTTGGTGGCTGGCTTCCCTGAGCAAGCTTCCTGAGAGTGGCACATCCATGGAAGTCACATCACACCACTTCCACAGAACAACACTTCTATTCTGTTGATTGAAGTAGGTACACACCTGCCTCCTTAGGAGGGAACCTAAACCTCACATATTTATGGTATGTGTCTCCAAGAAGTTGTGGCCAATTTTTAAAACCACCATGAACTAGACGCCAGAATTGATTTATCCATTCTATTGTAGATGGATATTTGAGTACTTTCTACTTTGGAGGAATGAAGAGAATGATGCTCTAATCATTCTTGCTCCTTTCTCTTGGTTCAAATGTTTAGATTTTATTGAGTGCACATCTAAGAGTAGAATTGTTGGTCATGTAGTATGTGTGTCTCCAGCTTTAACAGATAGATCCTGCCAAAAAGCTTTCCCAAGTGGCTGCATGAATTCCTGCTCCTACCAGCAAAGTGTGAGCCTTCCAGTTGCTCTGCAGCCTGCCCTCCACTTGCTGCCATCGGCTCAGCATTTCACATCTGTTTTTAACCATTCTCTGGTGTATAGAAGATCTCAGTGTGGTTGAATTGTAATTTCCATGGTACCTACTGATTCTAGCATATTTGCATATGCTTGTTGACCGTTGGGACGCTCTGTGTGTGAAGTGCCTGTTCAACTCTTTTGCCCAGTTTTAAGCAATCGATTTGTTTGGATTCTTTCTTACTGTAATGCTGAAGATTTTCTGTATTCTGCATGAGAATCCTTTGTTGAATATTCGAATTGGAACAATCTCTTCGCATCCTGTGACTTGCCAATTCCCTCTTGTAATATGTCTCATGATGAACCGAAAGTCTAAATTTTAATGAATCCAAGTTTACCGATCTTTTCTTTTATGGAGAGTGTGTGTATGTGGGCATTTGTGTGTCTTCTTTAAGAAGTTTTTGCTATCCTGTCATCCTGAAGATGTTTTCTTATGTTGTCTTCTAGAAGCTTTATTATTTTACCTTTCACCTATAGGTCACAGTGTCCAGGAATTGAGTTATGTGTGTTGTGAGGGTAGGGGTCAAGGTTTCTTTTATATCCATATGCTTATTTCTAGGAGTAATAACTGGCAGCATTGGGACAGGTGGACACAAGCCTGGGAGTTGGGGGTCCTGTATTCTCAGCCTTAACCTCCCTTTAAAGCACCCTGTGAACTTGAGCAGGTGATTTTCCCAGTTCTCCCTCCTCTCAGGTTCCCTCCTTCCTTCCTTTCTTCCTTCTATCCTTCCTTCCACACTCCCTCCCTCCATTCCTTCCTTCCTTCCATCTATCCATCCAACCATCTGTCCAGATATCAATCTGTCCAACTCTCCTCCTGCCTGTTCGCCTGTTTTTTCCCTCTTCTCTCCTTCCATCCTCTTTCCTCCCATCTTCTCTTCCTTGTGTGTATTCTTCCTGCTTTCCCTTAGACCCTCCATTTATCCACTCTTCCTCTGTCCATCCAGGGATCCCCTCTGTCTGTACCACTACCTCTCTCTTTGTTCCATCTCTCTCTTCAACCACACTCACTCTTTTGGGTTCATCTCCTTCACAGGCTTGCTCATCCCTCTACTCACACAATCCCTCCTTCTGTCACTCACATTTATGGCTCACCTGTGAATGGTTGTCCTGGGACAACCACTACCAGAGTGCAGATGAGCCTGTGGGGCTTCACCCACTGTATGGGGGGCTCTGTCCCACCCTAACAAGAGCCCTTTCCACAGCTCCTGAGCCAAGCAGCAAGTTCCTGCCTACTTCCTCATCGCCTGAGCAACCAGAGGCCACCACAGGCCTAGAGGACCCCTCTTCCTTCCCCAGAGGAGCTCTCCAGCCCCACACCTCCACTGCCGAATTATCACTTGGGAGCTGGAAAGCCAAGGAGTGCAATTCTGCTTTTCAGGCAATCATGCTGATCACAAAGATTATACCAATAATCCAGTCTGATGCAGCCCTCAGACAGGCCCTGGTCTTGTGAAATTCACAGAAAATTCTAATCAAAGGTGGGATGTTTTGAGGAGAAGCACTGGCATTGTTTGGGTGGGAAGAGCTTTGTGGAGGAAGTTTTGCCCAGTTGGGGTCTTTAAGAAGGAGTAGGCATTATATAGGGAAATAGGGTGTGTTTTGAGGAGCAATCCTCAAGTGCAATTGGTGTTACTGGCAGGGGAGGAAGGAGGAGGTGAGTGAGATACTGGCTTCAACTTAGATGAGCACAGCGGTGGGTGGTGGTTCCACTGGGAGAAAAGGCAACAGATGATAATGAGTTCAGGACTCTGATCTGGTCTCAGGCCAGCTGTCAGTGATGGCCATCTCTCCCCATCTCTTCTTGCAAGGTATTGGGCACGAGCTGAAGGCCCTCACACTGAACTTCAGCATCTCCAACCTCCAATATTCAACAGACATGAGCAAGGGCTCAGCGACATTTAACTCCACTGAGAGAGTCCTGCAGCACCGGATGAGACCCTGGTGCCTGCAGCTCCTGGTAGAATGAGTCCCAGCCAGCCACTCCCCTCCTGCTGTCTCTCCTGCTCACCCTCCTCCTGACTCCTCCACTGCTTGGATCCTTGTTCAAGAAGAGCAGCCTAGGCCCCTTGTCCTTGGGTTGCAGACTGATCTCCCTCAGGAAAGTCCCTTTTCTGAGTGTTTGAGAGTTACAAACACTTTCAGAGCCCACCCCACTTTTCACTCTTCCCACTGACTGCCAATTTGCTCCTCCCTCCCTCTGGCCCCCATTAATAGAGGACTCAGGACATCTCTCTAGAGTCCCCACATTCCTCTCTCCCAAGGCCTGGGGAGGATGGGGCAGCCACCAGCGTGGAAGCTGTCTGCACCTACCACCCTGACCCCATGGCGTGTGATGGAGAGTATGACAGAGACATCAGGTGACAGCAGCATTCCTGGGAGCTTAACAAGCTGACTCACCGTGTCACCCTGAGGGGCCTCTACTCCCTGCTCAGGGACAGCCTTTTTGTCAGTGGTGAGTGTTCATGCTGAGCTGGATTGATAGTGATCATTACTTATGCCTGTTCTGCTTTATTTCTTCTCTAACAATTCAGCCCAGATTCTGATTTGGGGGACACAGAAACTGAATATGTATAAAATTTCAATTTGCAAATGAAGACTGTGCTGTAAATGGATTTGTAGATCCCAATCATAAAAAAAAAAAGTCAACTATCTCTGTAATAATTTTTATATAGATTGCCTGGAGAAATAATAATATCTTGTTTATAATGGGTTTAAATATACTATTAAAATTAGTTTCATGTGTTTATTTTTACTTTCTTAAATGTGGCTACTAAAAGAAGTTTAAATTCCATAAGATAGAGTGTCAATTCTACTGTTGCACAGCACTGTTCAAGCCATGAAAATAAAGCCCAGAGAAAGTGGTTAGGGACAATTTTTCCAAGGAAAGGAGTCAATCCAACCCACGTGGCAAGATGCAGAAAACAGTCTCATCACACACACACACACACACACACACACACACACACATACACACATTCACAGTCACAAAACAAAAGCAACATCATCATAGAGTTTCACCACTACTCAAGTGGCAGGAGGTTGCACTCCTACATTGTCCTAAGTGGACGAACCTAAGGAAAGAAGCCAGAAGTCAAGAGAATTTACCAAACAGGAAAATATGAAATGAGAGAGTAAATGTCAGGATCTTATGTGAGGTTCCCAGTGGTGGATTCTGTTAGTGATTCAATATGTTAGGGAGAATTTTGCTAGAAGGGTTGTAACAAAACTCACCTTTCCTTTCCTTTGTAGAAATATACAAGTTGTTTAAAGAATAATAGCTGTAGCCAACCAATGAAAAGATGATAGAACACGAATATCACTCTTGTAAATCACTCCTGGATTAGTGAGCCAGTCAGGGAACAGATGACAGTGCATTGAGTTGGAGCTCATTAGGTTGATTCTGACTTCATGACCATCCTATGTATTGTCTCATGCGAGGACCTCTAAAACATGCTGCCCCTGCCACTCATTTGCCACCGAGGTCCGCCAACCAGACCAGAACTTGCTGACAAATGCCCTGGCTGGACCCATTCTGAGCACACCTGGAAGACTCTCCCTAAATCCCACTCTGTCACGGCGCTCTTCCACCTACAACCAGCCAGGGAGACATTCCCTCCAAGGCTCACACTGTGTGTGCCCAGTTCTGGGGATGGCACTTCTCCCTCAAGTGAAGAAAAGGATCAGAGGGCAGAGCCTGTGGGCTGCAGCCATTAGGACAAGGCCTAAGGTTTTCTGCTAGAGAGAAGAGAACCTGTAGTGGGTGTGGGTCCCAGGGTGCAACAAGCCCCCATGATTTCTGGATAGAATCCCAAAAAATGATGCAGGACAGAGAAGGGATGCTTGGGTGTGATTGTGCTTGGGAATGTCCGTAGGGAGGCGGATGTGCCATTGGAAATGCCTTCAACAATGTTGTTCATTCTTCGATTCATCCTGTCTCAGAGAGTGCTTTCTACATCCATCCAGGCACTAGTCTTCCTTCTGGAGCAAACAGATAGCATCAGAAGAACGTTTCCATTTCATTTATAATGGATTGGTACAGTGCTTGTAATGTGCTAGGTGTTGCAAGCAGTTTTCAAACATTAACTCCTTTAATACTCTCCATGTCCTTACAAATTAGGTACACTTATCATTCTTGCCAACACCAGATGAGGAAACTGAGGCACTGATGAGGTGAGTAACTTGCCCACTACCAATATCTAGGAAGTGACTGAGCTGGAATTTGAACATAAGATATTGTCCCCATATTCTCTGCTCTTAATCATGTTGTTTGCTCTCTAAGACTTCACACCATGAAGACGTTGGCTCAGTGTATCTATTTTCTTGTTACACCCAGTAGCCCCATTCTTTGATCTCTGTCTGAAAAAGATACTTTTTGCATCAAAACTGCTGCACATACACACCAAAATGACTTCTCCCCATATCCCATGTCCTGGAAAATACATAGAGAACATTTCAAAACCTTTCTTTCCCAGGCTGGGAGTGCTTCTTGGAAATCCCACTGTTCTGTAAGAAGCCAAGGGAAGGCTGGGAGCTGAGTCTCAGGGGAAAGGTGACCTCAGGTGTTACCATGGAATTGCAGAATGGATGGGAGGCCTCAGCAGAAACTGACTTAAGGATCTGGTGGTGTTTGAAGCTGGGCGCTAATTTCCTGGCTGTGGGTGTAGGGGCTGGTGCCACATTCCAGGGAGAAGGGATGGCTCCCTGTGTTCTTAGGGGAAACCAGACCCAGGAAAGAGATGAAATGACGGTTTCCATTTACAATGGACTTGTGAGGGGAAACATTCAGCCCAGAAGAGACAGTCATGTTCCTGAGGTCACCAGAAAAAGCTGCCTCTGCTTCTGCCAAGCAGAAAGCCCTCCTTCATGGACTCACTTTATCCAAATGAGACCAAGAAGGAGGAAATCATGAGATGACCTTGCAGATGTGAGATCTGTGATGTTGGAGACTGTGCCTGGGAGGCCCTGAAAGGCCTCACGGAGGTGACATTTGCTGTGAGCAGAGTGACAGATGTGAGGCACACCTACCTGTGTCTGGAAACAGTTTGAGTGTCAGGGAGAAGACACCGCTGGTGCAGAGACTCACAGGAAGAAAGGAGTCTGGGCAGAGAAGGGCAAAAAGGTGGCAGTGTGGCTGGAAGGATCCTGAGAAGAGAGAGGAGGGGAGACGGGGGCATGGCAGGGACGGGTGGCAAGACTGGCAGACTGCTTTTTCCTGTCACTCTCTGACGACATTGCTCCAAGACCGTGCCCCTAGAAAGTACAAATCCTTAAGCTCTCACAAAGTGTGTGTGCCAGGAATTGGGCACGGCTTAGCTGGGTGCCTCTGCCTCAAGGTCTCTATGAAGCTTGGGCTGCGTCTCTATTGTGGCTCGACTTGGGGAGCATGTGCTCCCAAGTTTGCTCACATGCATGTTGACAGGGTTTGTCTGGATGGAAATCCTGAGTTCCTGCCTGTCGGCCAATCAATCCCTCCACTCTCTCCTATGGAGCCTCTACATAGGGAAATTGAACACATGTGCACTTTCTCCCCCAGTTCCAGAGATATAAGAGGCAGAGAGAGAGAGAGAGAGAGAGAGAGATGGAAACAGGAGGAGGGAAAGAGGGAGGGGGATAAAGAAAATGAGTAAGAAGGAAGGGCCAGGCTTTTTGTTCTTAACCCTGGGTTGCGTGCCATCACAACACCTTGGCTGCGTTCTGTTCAGAAGCCATTTCCTGACCACTGTGTGGTTCCACAAGGATGTGCACAGCAGAAGACAGTGAGGACCCGGAGCCATGGTGGAGGCTGCCCTCCACATAGGCTGACATGAGGCACTTGGGTCTGAAAGTCGTCAAACAGGAGGCCATGGAAGGTTTCATGCCAGTGACTGGCTATATCTGAATTTCTTCTAATTTCAACCCCTTAAAGGGGCAGACGTGGGAATGAGGCTCAGAGGGGCAGTGACTTTCTCAAGGTCCAAGAGCTACAACCCTGTCCTGTTTTGAGGGATACTCCACACGATATCCCACCCCTTCTTGTCATTCTTTCATCTCTAACTGTGTGCATCAGACACACGTGAAACCAGACCACAGGTGTTGTCACTACTATTTCTTTTACAGCTGAGGATGTCCCAAGGGAGCTATTTCTGGCCTTGTCCCCATTGTGCAGGTTGAAAGATTAAGGAGGCCCTGGGAGGCACAATGGTGTTTCCAAGACACAGAGCTTCTAGGGAAAAAGAGGCCTGAACTCAGCTGAGCTCAGCTTCCTCAAGCTGGAAGCCTGGTTCCATCTCAAGGTCCTGTGTGGGGCTCTGTGCTGGCTAATTGCATACAGTTCTGGAGATGATATGGGCAAGGAGGGTGAGCAGCCAAGAGCCCAGAGGTGGTTTGGTTGGGTGTGATTGAAGAAAGGGGCCCGGGTAAGGGAACCTTGAGGTAGTGACCTCACTTCCTTCGTGACAGACCCCAACAGAACTTAGCACACTGGTCTCCAGGAGCCCACATTCTAGACATAGCCTCCTATTGAGCTCACTTGAGTGGAGACATTCAAGAGAACAACATGTTCTACTATTGTCTCCCGACTTCTCTAGGCTGTGGCTTCAGGAAAGCCAAGAAACAGAGTCTTTTCAGTCACTACACACATTGGCTTGGCCCTCACCTGCACCGTCTCTGGCCATTTGGCAGGAGGAGACCTCAGGTAACATAGGGCAGGCCAACCACGTTAGGCCACAACGGGATCCCAGCCCCACACCCCTCTGAGCCTCCTTGTGTGTCGGGGGGGAGTGGAGTGAGGGATGGCAGGGCAGAGTGGGGACCCACCGTGGGCACGAGCCCTTTGCTGGCTGTTTGAAGCCTGGCAGTGTATTGTGTTCCTAGCCTAGGTGGTGGGTAGCAGGATGGGAGAGTGGGTGCTGGGGACCAAGCTCCTCTATGCATACGTCAGTCCCGAATCCTCCAGGTGTCATCTCATTCCCTCCCTGGCTGGAGTTCTACACAGACACTGCTGGGTACCTGATCGGTGCTGGGGATTCCTCCTGTGGCCAAGTCGAGGCAGGCCCCTGAGACCTCCCTGCCCAGCTCTCTGGCATTGTCTTTGCAGAGCTGCACACAGGAGGTGGTCGAAGAGCTGACGGATGGCTTCGGGTACTCCATCTTCCTGGACATAGGGCAGCTCCACCATGCCACCATCAATAACCAGGGCTGCTCCGAGGTGAGAGTGGGCACGGAGGGGTCTTCCTACCCAGGACCCTGAGATGATCATGGCCGGCCCAGAATCCAAACTCAAACTGCCGTTCTCCTGGGACCCTAACAGTGCTGTCCCCCCTCAGTGTCCCACAGTCCCATTCCCAAAGGAATCTAGACTTCTGCTCCTCCCCATCAGCTGCATAGGAGGGTAGGAGGGCACTCTTTGCATTTTCCTAGGAAGATTAGAGAAAACGTTGATGTCATTGTCACTTCCCACTAGGCCCTGAGTATCTTTGAATTTTGCCTTTTTTAGAACATGAAACCTGGGTAACGAGGGTCTCCAAACTCCCTTTAATGTAAGAGAAATAACTATCAGCGTCTTTTGGAAGTCAAGGGATTCTCAGAGCTTGTCACTGCCCTGTACACTGTTTCCATACCAGGGAGGGGTGAGGTGACCACATAACATTTCCCTCTGGGTCAGGGTCCGATGAAGCCTCAGGCAGTTAGAGGGGATGTCCCTCAGCCCTCACTTTGGGCGGTTCTCAGTTCTGACCCACAGGACCTAGAGAAGCCACTTGGCATGCCTAAGCCTCTGATCTCCTCTCTAGAGAGGGGTGCTGTTGAGGATTCCCTGGGCTGGTGCTCTTCACAGAGGGAGGTCTGTTGTCCCTCAGTGAGCAAATGCCCTCGAGGGAGCTGAATATGGAATCCTTTGCCCGCCCAAAGTCAGGTTGTACTTTGAGAGCCCAGAACCTTGCTGAGAGTGGGCGCTCCTGTCTCTCCTGTTGCACATGTCTGGGACGGGCTAGGAGTTCCTGGGTCAGCTGCAGACCTCGATGACGCTGGTGGTTCGCAGTGGTGGCCCTGAGCCTGTGTCCCTCCTCGTCCCACCCAGTGTGAAGATGAGTCCACTCTGTCTGTAACTGAGGCCTGCAGGATGCGTGCCCTCCAGGCAGGCATGATGCAGAGGCTCTCAGAGTCTGTGCTGACAGCCTTCCCCAGCAGAGTCCTCTGCAGTGTCATCAACTCCCTCTACAGCTACTCAGGCCCCAGCACTTCCCACCAGGTCCTGGACCAGCTGTTTCCCAGGTGACTGACCGCCGCCTCCAGAGCACAGTGGTAACTCTGCCCACTGCCAGCTGTGTGTCTTGTCTTGGGAATGTCACCACATCTCTCTGAGCCTGAGTTGGCTCCTCTGAAACGTGGGGTGGGAGAGGATGAACTTGCTAGGGTTCTCCCAGGGATGAATGGGCTCAGCCATCCACGTGCTTCCATGGTGCCCGGCTCTGCAGAGAGGGCCGTGGGCCATGCTGTTGTTGCTGGTGGTGGTTATTTCTCTGACCCCTATGAAAAGTAGTCTTCCTCTCCCTTCACTGGCTTGTGGCATTTTGAGTTTGGAAAAGCACCTGGGGAGCACCCTGTCAAGGAGGTTGAGATGCCATCCAGCTGGTCCTGGTGCTTGTCTTTGATCTAGCCATTTAGGGATCTCTGGGGCCCCAGAGGGGCCCCAGCCCTACTCAGACACCTGGGGTGGTTCTGGTTGGAGTTCAGTCAACAATGTCTATGAAGGACCTACTGTGTGCAGGACATCTGGACACACTATCGCTCAATGAATGAAGCAGACTGCCTCCCTGGGCCTCCCCTCTAGTCTGAGAGTCAGACAGTCACACTTGACATCATTCCTTGGTCCCATCTACCCTACATCCCGGGTGATGCCCTCATCCCCTTTGGGACACATGGAGGCAGCTTGGCCCATTGTGTGCGGGATGCTGGAGGACAGCACCACCTCCCAAAGTGAGTGGTCTTTGGGTCCAGATGGATGGCCTACTGTCTCTAGCAAACAGGGTGAGGGGAGAGGATGGAGGCTGTGCCTGGGGCAGCCCTGGGAGAACCCTGCATCTCACCCATCTTGTGATTCCCATGGGAGGGCTGAGTTCTGGTGGCTTCCACTCCAGCAGGACTGGACTCAAAGAGGGCTGTGCATGGGTCCCAGGCCCCCTGAGAACCAGAAGGGAGGCTGGGCTGAATTGTCCCCTAGAGACCCACTCCCAGCAGAGTCCCAGCTCCTTCTGCCTCCCTTTCTCCACATCCACCCCTTGTGAATGCCACCACCAGGTCCATAGTAGGAGGTGCGTGAGCAAGCTGCTCCCAAATCTGCTGGAGTCTTCATTCCAGTGGCCCACATCCATGGTGGGCTGGGGTGGGCTGTGTCCAGACCCTTGGGGTGGAGAGTGTCAGTGGGAACAAGAGACTCTCACAGACTCTGTGTTCAGCCTGCTGGATGAGCAGGCCTGCCACTGCCAGGACAGCCAGCCAAGGCTCAGGGCTGGGATGGGGCCCTCCTCTGGAGGGGGAGGGTCTGGTACAGGGGTGCAGATGTTAACAAGAGTGCCTTGGGCGGGCAGTGTTTAAGGAAAGGCCAGGCCACTGACTCTCTGGCCCATCTGCCTCCCCGCAGTGCTATCTATTTCCTGCTGGGAACCTGGCTGTGCCAAGGGCAGGATTGCAGGTAGTCCCTGCAGTTTCCCTGTTGGACCCTGCAGCTGGCCACTGTGCATGTCAGCTTTGGTGGCTCACACGTGGAGGGCCATGCCTACCTTCTGCCAGGCCACCTGTAGCACCTCAAAGCCATTGAGGCCAAACAGAAAGGTGAGGGGACTGGAGTCTGAGAAGACTGTCTGTGTTGAGGTTCATGGGCTAGAGTTCCCTTCAAGGCAGTGGAGTCTTTCCTGTCTTTGAAAATCACAGAAACTGTCAGATGTGTGAGTGAAACTTTCTCTTTATCCTGCTCCAGAGCCAGCTCCAAAGCTCCTGCCGCTTCCAGAGCCAGAGCCAGTGTCAGCACCTGGGCTAGAGGCAGCTGCACCTCCAGTGTCACCACCTGTGTTAGAGCTGAAGCCAGCAGCCCCTGAGTTGGCACCTCAAGGGCCAGAGCAAGGGCCACCATTAAAGGCAGCCCCAGAGCCAGCTCATGCACTGGAGCCCACTGGACGCTGACCTCCACTCAGCCTTCCAGTTCCATCTTCACCAGCCACCAGCCCTCCAGATCCAGCCCCGGAGCCCACCTGCCCCTGGGCTGTGACCACCGAGGACCAGCTGTGGGAGGAGAAGCCGAACATCTTGGACTTCCCTCCCCAGCTGGTGGCAGAGCAGCTGACGAGGATGGCTGCGGTGAGCAGCGGAGCTGGCAGGGCAGGTGACTCCTGCCTTCCAGGTGCCATGAGCACCTGCCATTCCCTGCTCAGGAATCTGATGATCTGGGTCCACATCCCTGCTCCCTCCCTTACCAACACTGTGACCTGGGTAGTTTTCTTTCCCCCCAAGCCTTCGCTGTCCCCTAGCAAACAGGGCACAGTAGAGACAGACACTCAGAGCATCTGCTGCACAGGGTGGCTGTGCAGATGAATGAGGTGGGAGAGAGTGGAAGGTGGGCAGAGTCTGGCCCTTTGGTGGGGGATGGGCACTCACTGAAGTGCTGCCAGGTCCTTGGGTGGATCCCCCATCTGCGCAGGTGGCCAGAACAGCCTCAGCACTTATCAGGCAGGTGATGTGTATTGATTCCAGTGGAGAAAAACAAAGCTGGTGGTTGTCCCTGCCTCGGGGGAATGTGCATGGGAATGGGGAGTGGGACCGGAGGGGGACTGGGATGGGTAGATGATGGCCCTTCTGGTGGGCATGTGTGGGCTGCGTTCTGGAGCTTGGAGGAAGTGAGACAGGGCTGGGAGCAAATGTCATCTCACTCCCCCACAGTACTGTGTCCAGGTTCATCCTGGACTGGGTGCATTCAGTGGACACAGCCAAACCCAGGGACTCCCACAAGCCTCAGGCCACATGCTCTGCTTCCTGAGCTCCAGCTCTGATCTCACCCTGCCTGGGCCTATGGAGGACTGTGGACACTGAGCTGGGGTGCAGCAGGGCTGGGTGACACTCCGAATCTTCTTCAGGAGCTGTTCAAGACACTGGTGCCCGCCCACTGCCTTGGCTCCATCTGGTCCGAGCGAGACAACAGGGAACGCGAGTACCTGGCACCCACCGTCCGTGACACTGTGACGCAAGACAACACCGTGGCCAATTCCATCCTCATCACCTGCCTTGGGGACCTGAGCATGATAGCACAGGACAGGGCCAGGGTAGTGGAGCTCTGAGTCTGGGTGGCTGAGGTAAGTCGTGGCAGGCCCTGTCTGGAGGCATGGGAATTGCCTCTTGTTTCTCAGCTCTCAAGATTGAAGCCTGGCGTCTGAGTCCCTGGACTGTCCCTTGACCCTCCTGCCAGGGCCACACTGGCCTTGACTTGAGGTCCCAATGGGGACAAGCTCACTTCCTTCCTTGTGTTGAGCTACAAATCCTTGTGCCTGGCAGTGTTACTTGTCGGGTGCCACATGTGCCCTCCCTGGCTTCCCTGGACATCTGTCTCCTCAGGGACAGGAGAAGTCCGTGAGGGGATGAAAGCCAGAGGGAGCAGAGCTCCAGCTCCCCCTCAAGGCTCCATCTCTTCCCTTCCCCAGGAGTGCCGAGGCCTCGGAAACTTCTCTTCCCTCCACACAATCCTTTTTCCCTGCAGAGCCCTACCATTACCCGTTTCCAAGACACCTGGGGACAAGTTTCTAGGTGGGTAGGCTGCTCTCCAGCCAAGCACCATCAGGGTGAGGTGGCCCAGGCAGCCGGCTTTGGGCCGGCATGTCCCCCAAAGTCAGCTGAGACCACCTGGGAGACAGTGAATACCGGGCACAGGGACTGATCTGGGTGCTGGGTATCTGAGTCTCTCAGGGCCCTTAGGCCAGCAGTTCCATCCCAGGGATTCATTTCCTTCCAGACCAGATCCTGGCTTGAGCCCAGGTGGAGATTGTCAAGTGTTTCCTTTGCAGCAACAGACGTCTCTATGCAGCTGAAATCAGCACTGTTGCAAAGAGACCTGTTTGGGACATATGGGAATGGAGGCCCCAGGGGACAAGAGGAGAGGCCCCTCCGCAGTGCCATGGGGACCTTAGAGCTCAGAGCACCCCAGTGAAGTCCCTCATCCAGGCCCCAGGCAGTTTGGATCTGCTGGCTTCTCAAACAAAAGGGATTTGCCCTTCCACCAACCCACAGTTTTTCTTGTTATCTTTCTTTCTTTCCCCACCCCGCAGGGAGAGTTGTCGAAATTTTAAGAAGTGGTGCAGGAGAGAGCAGCGCGTGAACAGGGAGCTGCTCATGCAGGTAACCTGGAGGCTGGAGATCTGGAAGGAGGCCAGAAGGAGAGGGGAGGGGAACATCCTGAGGGGATCCTAGGAGGTGAGGTGCATGGCAAGGCTCGGCCCAGGCTGGGGGTCAGAGAGCCCTGTGAGGGTGAGGCAGGCCAGAGCCACTCAGCCAGGCCCCCCAGGACACCCTGCCCTCTCCCTCCCTGTCTGTTCAGCTGGGGTCTGTACAAACCCTCGAGAAACCAGAGGTCGGGGACTTGGTCAGATTTGGAGCTGGGGGTGGGGTGAAGGCAGCGGGGACAGGGTCTCTGGCTGGGACGGGGAGCAGCCTCTCCTCAATGGGTCCTTGAGCCAGTCACTGCCCCTCTGGGGGCCTCGGTCTCCCCCTCTGGGAAGTGGAGGGAAATGATCGGTGGTGCAGGCCTCCCAGCAGGGTGATACTGTCCAAGGGAGGACAGGAACGTGAGGAGATTTGTGCCGGCTCCTCCTCGAGAGGTGAGGGGAGAGCAGTGATGAGATGCAGATGACCCTGTGTCCTCAGGAGACTCCTGGAAGCAGGTGACATTTTCCTCACACTTTTCAGATGAGGAAAGAGGCTCAGGGAGACCTGGGCAGGCCCAAGGTCACACAGGAGTGAGTCCTGGAGCCAGGCCTCATCTAGAATCAGAGCACCCTGGAGGTGGGAGCAGCAGAGGCAGCAGTGGCCTAGAGCCAGATGGCCAGGGTCTGAGTTCAGGGGCCTTGGTGGACATGTGGAGGGAGTATGGTTGCACTGTCCTTGTCCTCAGCACTGATAGGAGGCAACCTCTGTGTTAGTGACCGCAGAGAGGGCCTGCCAGGGAACCCAGGAGAGGCAGCAGCAGCAGGTGAGGAGGGTGCCTGTGGGGGAGGGGCCCAGGAGTCAGAGGAGAGGGGGCTCCCCCTCTAGCTGGAGACCTCCCTCAGGAGAGGGGCCATCCTCCTCCAGGGCATCTGCTGTGGCCACCTAGCCTGATGTGCCTGCATTGGCAGTGAGCAAGAGAGGGCCTGGAAGGGCTGGCAGCAGGACAGATTTGGGGTGGAGAGGGGCAGGGGCCACACCCCCTGGGGTTGGCCAAGAACCAGCCCTGGGATGTGACTGGTGGACTTTGGTGCTCCTGGAGGGAAGGGGAGGAGGGAATTGTGGGTGTTGGGGTGTCCCGAGGATCCTAGGCTGCTCTGTGTGAGAGTGTGTGGTGGGCAGGAGGCTGGGGTGAGGAGTTTCAGGGGATGGTTCATGGGGGCACCTGAGAGCGGGAGCTCATCACCATGCCCACCCTGATGGCGGCACAGGGTGTCGTCCCCTCCATGGTGACATTCTTCAGTTCCCTGGAGCTGCTGGAAGCTACGATGGTGGATTATGTGGAGGTGCGTGAGCCTGGAGGTGGGTCCGGGGGCTCAGGCTCCTGAGGGTGGGGAGGAGAGAGTCCTGCCCTGAGCCCTGAGCTCTCTGCATTTGGCAAAGATCCTCTCAGCAGGGCCTCCAGCCTCGTGTGGGAGTTGGGACATCAAGCTCATCTCCCCAATGAGTAATGCAGGCTCCGCAGAAGCCACCATCCAGATTCCTTGGGCTGCTGAGGCTCAGAGTTGCCTGACTGTGCGGCCGCAGGAGGTGGTGTCTGAGCTGGACTCAGCCTCTTCCTCTGGCCCTGCCCATGAGGGAAGAGAAGACGGGCACCTCCCAGTCAGGAAGCACATCAGTGGCTGAGCTGTCCCTTCCTGCCTGAGGCCTCAGTCTCCCCACGCATCATCAGAGAGGGTTAGATTACAAGGTCTCTTGCCTCAGTTGCACTGTGCCCCCTGCACTGGAGCCTAGAGACTGGCCGAGTTCCAAGTCTTGTCTCTGGAAGGGCCTGCCCACTGGCAGCAGTGCAACATTGGAAGAGGTGTGGACGGGGGCTAGTGCTGGCCTAAGGGGGCCGTTTCTGATGGACTGGCTGTCTGCCTTTCAGGGGAATGTGCTAAACTGTCGGAAATGGAATGAGGTAAGCGGCTGCAGGCTCATGCTGGGGAGGGTCGGGGTGTGGAAATCAGAGAGCCCCCGCCCATGGGCAGGACCCCCTCTGGCCCAATCCCCAGGGTCGGACATTTATTTGCACAGTTCGATATACAGAGATGGGGATCCAATGGCATTGGTGGGTGGGGGAAGGGCTGGCATCAAAGATGCCTTCCTGGAGGAGGAGCTCTTTCGGGCCAAATGTGAGAGCAAGCAAGTCCTGACTGGAATTGCAGGGAGGCAGGGTTCCCAAGTGGGCAAAGGCCCAAGACTGGCTCCTTGTCCCCCTCCTCACCCCCTCCAAGAGCCCGGTAGTGTCCCCCACTCAGGCCCTGTGAGCATCCTGTGCTTGCTCTCTCCTAGGAATTCAAACTGATGGAGATCGAGCTGTTCCAGGAGGCTGCAAATCTGTACACCGTGCAGCCTGATGAGCACTTTAGGGCCTGGTTCCAGGCTGTGGAGCCCCTGAGCAAGGAGGAGAGATGAGGCGGGTCAGGAGTTGGGGGAGGGCAGGGCAGACTCTCTCTGCTGACCAGCTCCAGAGCCCATGACGGTGGCTTCATGGTCAGCCTCAGATCTGGTGGCATCGCGACCCCTGGGGCCCTTGGACTCCACCTACGGGCAGGCTCCAGGACGCACATGTCATGTGTGGCTCCTGAGAGCTCCCAGCTCTACTCTGTCCTGTAGCTACAGCCTGTCCTGCCAGCTGGAGCCCTGATACCACTGGGCCAGAAAGATTCGATTTCTCTTCAAAGACAAGAAGAACCGCTCAGGACAGAGTGAGTGTCTGCACCGGCAGTGGCTGAATCCACGGGCTCAGGAAACATTCAGGCTGAGTGTGGGCCTGGGGAGGCAGACAGCTGGCACTGGGTCCCAGCTCCACTGCTGAGCAGTCCTGTCCTGGGCAGTTGCACTCACGTTTCTGGGACTGGATTCCTCCTCTGTGAAACGGGTGACGCTAAATATCAGCCCCTGTGTCAGAGACAGATGGGGTGCTGTTGGCTGTCTGAGCACTCAACACAGGGCTGGAGCACAGAGCACCTTGGGGGCAGGGAGGGGGTGTGCCCTGTGATTCCAGGGCAGGCCCCTCAGGAAATGCCTCTCTTTCTCTAGGCACCAGACCCCCAACCAAGCGCCCAGTGGTGGTGATACATGACCCTCCTGAGACCAGCTGAACTACAGCACGGACACAGTGGGTACACTCAGGGTGCACAGGGCCACGTCCTCTGATTCTGACAAGGAGAACTTTGTGATCCATTTCCTGGGGTCCCCTGGAGGCCACGAAGGAAGGCACCAAACCCTCTTCTCCCTCCCCGCTTTTCCCCAGCACCTATTTCCGTATTTGCAGGGGCCGTGTTTTTGTTGTCAATGGTAAATGGTCCGTTTGAGTATTATATTAAATTGTTGCTTCTTTCTAATCCTGGGAGTGGAGGTGTGCGTCTTTTGCTCCCCGCGCTCATGGTAACCACATCCAGAAACTCACATTCCTCCTCGAATTTAGAAACCTCGCAGCATCAGCAGCTTAGTTTATGTGGAGAAGGGAGAAGGGCCAGTCCCCTCCCAGGCTACTGAAGGACATGCCCAAGTCCCCCTCCCTCCGAGGACAGGATCATTGCAGTGTAGTTCACCCTGTCCAGGAGCAGAGAAGGCCCCCTCTGACCTCTTGGGACTAAGGGATTGGAGGCATTTTCTCAGGCAGAGTGACAACCACTGAGCTGGGCGTGTCTTTCACACTAGCATGTGCCTGTCGCTAGCACATGTCCTGCCCAGGACAGTGGCTCCTTTCTACACTCTTCAGGAAGAGTTAACAGTTTCCCGGTTTCTCTTGCACACAGATTAGAACTTTGCTTTCTGATTCAGTCTCCGGAATGGCTTCAGCACTTAGTGAGGAAAATACCGTCAAAAGCTCAAAACGTGCATGTGGGAAGGACGAGGCCAGAGGAAGGTCCTGTGCACATGGACCATGGGCAGGCAGGACTCTGCCTTCTTGGGCCTACTGCAGGGCTCCCTGTTCACCCTTGGCCTAGACTTGCTCTTCCTGGGCTTCTGGTCCCTGACTCCAAATACCATTTCCTGCTTGTTGTCTATCCAAGGGGAAAGCTGTGGGATTTAGCTTTTAGGGCCTCAGCCAGGTCTCCCTCCATAAACCTACTGCTCCCTATAAGCCAGGATTTTCAGCATTTCTGCACTTCTGCATACAATTGTATCTTAGGGTAGAAATTCCCTAGATGCCCCTAGCCTTTCTGATGATCCTCCTGACCAGGAATGACCCCAGAGTCTCCCTGCTGCCAAGGGTGACTTCTGGGCCTGTGTGCTTTTCAGGCCCGTGGTGTTGGACAGTCCCACATTTACACAACCTGGAGTATTTGTAGTGGCTTTTCCTAAAGTCGTTGCTGTGCCTGAGCCCAGCAAGCGTGCAGCCCCTGGGCTGGCTGTGTTCTTTTCCACAGTCTTGTGCGGTGGTTCTGTCATGGGGATGTGTGCCTTTCCTGTTGGGAGCTTTGAAAGAGGAGGCCTAAGAAGGGTGTGAGTCATGGGTCCTGCTGGGAATGCCAGCACACTGATGATCTGTGGATGTTCATGGACACAGCCTTACAGAGGGAAATGCTGAAATGCTTCCCATCTGAGTGCTAAACAGACACTGCTCTGAGCTCAACCAGAGCACCAGCTCCAGAACCAGGAATGAAAGCCTGACCACCCAGCCTTTGCCATCTCCTCCCTTGGAAACAGCCTGAAAGACAAGGGATGGGTGAAGCCCCTGGCACTTCTGACTTCTCCCCTGCTCCTTGTTGGCTGCAAGCATCACTCAGAGACTTGGCAGGCTGGGCTCTTCCAGGGAGGCCGTCTCAGCACAGCCTGGAGCTGAGGATCAACCCTGGTACTCGGCAGCCCAGGGCCTTGCTGATGCGGCACAGCCACCCAGGAAAGAGATTAGCCAGAGGAAGGTGGGGAAGGCTGTGCTGGCCCTCAGAGGAGAAGGAGTTGTGGCAGTTCCCAGGGCTAGTCCAGGGCTGGGATGAAGGCATGGGTGTCCCAAGAGTGCCTCCTCCAGGACTGGGGTGCTCCTGAGAGCTGAACCGGCAGGTAGCAACGTTTAGTTTGTTGCAGGAGTACAGCTGTAGACACAGGAGGCAGCATTTATCCCATCTTTGGGTTTCCAAGTTGGAAGTAGATTGTGGAAGTCCACGAGGTAAGGAATTAGAAAATCTGGATGAAATGTTTCTTGTTCAAGACACACAGAAGTTACCAAAACTGGCTTCCTAAGAGCTGACTTAGGAGAAGAGAAAGTAACAATGTGAGTCCCTTAAAATGCCTCAGGTGAATATGGTGTTGGCAGGAAATGCTCAAAATGTTTGAGGAATGGTAAGCCGGGTGCCATTTAAACTATTCCAGGTCCAAGGTGGGGACAGATGCTTCCATCTTGTCTTCCAGTGCAAGAGAAAACAAGATCACGGTGGGATTCAACTCAGTCTTTCCAAAGTGGTCGATGAGACGGGGTTTGTACTCCTCACTCACAGACCTCGAGAATATCTTGCCATGTGGTCCATGCACAGATGCACACTCCATTTCTGGGAGCTAACAAAAAATCTGTCCAGTTGACAGCCACACCATCCAGCTCAATGCCATCTCCCCACGCTCACAGTGCCCTGCAAACCTGTCTTGCTGATTTGAACACGATTTGCCTCATCACAATGAGAGAGCCATGCCAGGGTGTTCCAGAGCCCTGGGAACCATGTTCACACCACCTCCATCTGCCAAGACAGGAGCATCTCTGGATGAGTAACCTGAGTCCAGAATCCTGCCTTTCCCTTGGCTTGGCTTAGGTTTTGTCCCTGAATGGCATGACTCGACCATTCTCCCAAATGCTGCCCCTCAGATTAGGTGTGTCTGGATGAATTACCAGGATGGATTGGCCTTTCCTTCATTGTTGAGGAGAGCGACGAGAACACCCCTCGACTCGCCAACCTGCCCCTGGGTTTCCATGTCTACCAGGCCTGTCCCCGTGATCCCAAGACCTTGGAGAGCACCCTGTTCTGGCTCTCTGGAGGGAATCAGACTCTCCCTAACTACAAGTGCCCGACAACAGCAAATCCATGGCCACCATTACAGGAACCACTTCAGCACTGTCAACCAAAGTCGGAAGCCTTCTGGAGCTCTCCAGAAGTCCCCAGGTAAGAGGGTCTGAATCCTGGAGAGAGAGATTCTGCTCTTCCCCAATGCCTTTCTCTCATCCAATCACAGGGAAAGGCAGAGCTCTATGTTAGTCCTCCCAGGGACTTCCTCAGATCAGGAAATTATTAACTGGTTTGGGAAGGAAGACCACGGTGAAGGAGAAGTGCCATTGAAACATTGAGACTCAGCCCAGAGTCATGCTCAAGGCCAAGGCATCCACCCCACAGCTCCTGGGAATATTGGCTGAGGACAGCTCACAGCTCTTTCCCTCACAGGACATGCCCACAGCATAGGGCAGTGACTAACCCGAGGATACAGCCCTCTCCAGGGACAGCCAGGGGCCCATGTCTGGCATATAAGGGAGTAAGAAGCCTGGTTCCCTTGTCTCAATTTGGGACAACACCAAAGGGCCGTCCCAGCTCCAGAGATCCCTGAGGGTTGGCTGAGATTCAGTGGCAATGGGCTTGTGCTTCAGCTTCTCCTGCGACCATCTCTGCTTTGCTAACTTCCCATAGGGATATCTCTCCAGAACACTTCCATACACTCTCCACATGCAATACTCCCCATCAGACTCAGAGTCTCTTGACAGGGCCCCGATGTGTGACAAACAGCCGTCAGCAGACATGACTTCTGACCATAACAACATGAGATTCGGCCAATTCTGTTCTGGGAGAATCACCTTTTAGACAATCTGAGAGGGTAGGTCATCGTAATCTTCAGGACAACCTTAGGTAATGCTCTGGTAAGAAATTAAATGCAACAATTAAGAAATCCATGACTAAAGATGTATTTCTCCTCAGATTTACATCAAACATTGGTCGCCAGGGTGAAGGGACCCCTGTTTCCGAAGTCTCGTTGGGCAAGGCTGATGGAGACCCCATGACCTTGTTGCTACACCATCTGGAACGCATGCCTTCTTCCATTGCCACTGAAGGACATCAAGAGCACCTGGGGCCTTACACACCCTCCTTTCTCCTTTGGCCTAAAAGTGATGCCCTTGGGCAGAAGTAGCCACATGTCCATTCGAAAACCAAGAGGGCTAGGAAACCTAGTCTTCTGTGTGCCAGAATGAAAGGAGAACTGGATGCAGTCCGCCACGCTCTTTCTCTACACCAAAGCAGATAGTCGCTCTCCCTGTCACATACAGAGTTCCCTTGCCCTCTTTCCCCAGGAGGACATCCTAAGACCCACTGAACTCAGGATCTCTGGCTGATCCTTAGGCTAACAGATCAAAGTATTCAGTGGCCACACATGACAAAGAATACAGAACTTTCAGGATTGGATCAGAATATCCCCCAAAGTAACTATCACCATCTATTGCAGTCAGCATCTCCCAGAAATGCTGGGGAGGGGAAGAACCTGATTTCCCTAGTTGTCATGTCATAATATTCCAAATGGTACGTCTTCTGCCGAAAGTTCCAGGGCATACAGAGAGACAAAGAAGGATGGCTTCTACCTAGGAAAAATCCAAGAACAGAAGGGGCCCCTGAGGAAGCCCTCAGGGGCGAGCACACAAAGCTTTCTCTGGTTGTTGCTGTTCACATTCCTGTGTCGAGCCTCTGTCTTCCTAAGCAGCAATATGCTGAACACCTCTGTTTCAGGGTCAAGATAGAGTCAGAGGCCAAGGATGCCGGAAATGGATTTGTCTCTTTTCTTCAGTCTTTGTCCGTGACTATATGTACTGCCTCATCTCGATTTACAGGGAAAACCTGGGAAACCTACCAAAACAAGTCTGTTTTGGTTCCTGTAGGCAGAATATGGAAAATATTGCAGTTGTTTTTGGTGACAAAACTGAAGGTCATGGAGCCACTGTCCACCTCAAGGTGAATTTTGTGTAGAAAAAAATTAAACATAGAGTTATCAATGACCTAGCACGTTCTCTTGGGATGTTCTGGCATGGAGGGCTGTGGCATCTGATCTGAAGGTTCCACGGTGGACCATATTTCCCAAAGGCCAAGGGGCAGAGACATGCAGCTCCTACGTTTCCAGTCAAAAGACTCCAATTCCCAGCAGGCAGCAGACGGGAGGGGCGCGGCTCCAGGCCTGTCTGAGCAGGCAGGTGGCTGGCGTTGGCTCCGCCCCCACGGGGGCCATCCTATTGGCCACGCCTCCTCACACGCTCCGCCCCCCCGACCCCGAGCCAATGGGGAGGCCCCAGACATCAGCGTCAGGCGGGCGGTGTCACCGCGGAGCCAGCGAAAGGGGCGGCAGGTTCAGACCGGCGTGAGGGGCGTGCGTGAGGCGGAGAACTACGACGCTGGGGCCTTCCGGGCGTCCAGGACTACCAGGGTCCCCGCTGCCCAGTGCGCCCGGGGGCTTTTCTGGCCAGGCCTCGTCTCGCCTGGTGTGGACGCCTCCCTTCTCTCCCCAGCTCCCTGTCCTGGAACGACCTGGACACCCCGCTTTGTTGTAGCAGGGCGGTGGGTTTGGGGGACAGTCCAAGAGCCTCCTGAGTTCTCCTTCTTCTCTGTTTTACTGGGATCGCCTGTCGATGCCGAAATTTGCAAGCGTAGGAGGAAACGCAGGGCAGCATTTCTTTGTAGGAGTTCGGAGGAAGGCCCCTTACGTTTCATGCCATGCTGAGCAGGATGGTTTGGAGAAGGATTTGGTCTATGATCATAAAGCATTTTCAGAGGGAAGCAGAGGTGTTTCCTGTCACCATTGGGTCCTGCTAGTGTTTATGCTGTTGCAAGGGCGTCGTGATTAGCATTAAGTTTCTGGGTAGATAAGGCGATGTTCCTCTGCTCCCTGGAGAAGGAAAGGTCGTTTAGGAGGTCACTTAACAGCTTTCTCTGCAGAAGGGGCCGGAGGTGGTGTTCTCTGCCTCATGACGGTGCCCATCAGATTCTGGGTCGGCACAGTGAGCAAACTTTTGGACTTAATAACAGGTCACCGTGTGAAGCACTCCTGTCACTTTAGCGCTAGTATCTGTGTGAACGATCTGCACGGATATTTACAGGGTAACGTCTTGCTGTTGCTTTCAGTGCTACAGCAGTTGTTAAGCCAATGAGATGATGCAGGGATGTGTCAAGCTTAGAACCTGGCAGACAGCAAGTGAGAAAGGGCCCAGGAGGGGCCATCTGCCCTTCGTGGAGGCATGGCTTCCAACATGATGACTCGTCCATGGAGGAAAGTGGATCGGTGCTCTCAGGCTGTTCTGTGATGACATCTAGGTGAGCACAGCATTTTCACAAGTGCTGAGGGGATGTGCGATGGTGTGAGGGAGCCTTTTCATTGGTAGTTACTTTGGGGGCATCACTAGGGAAAATAAATTATAGAGAATGTAGTAACACCAAGTCCTGCCAATACAGACTCTGATTCTGGAAGGAAACTCGGGAATCAAACATCTTTCTCTGATCTATCTTTTCCAGTGTTTGTGCTTAATCAGGGGGCCTTCATTCCTCAATAGTGTTTCCCTGTCTTTCATGGTTTATTCTTTTTCTCCCATTTTGGGAATGTCTGTTTATCCTCATTCAAAAATTTGTTTCTGCAGTCATTAAAAGAATCTTTTTCCAGCAATTAATGTACGGTAGGCAGTAAATTTTATTCTGGATATTAAGTAATGACTAAGACACTGTTTATTCTCACAAGGCACTCATTGGCTAAACATGATGGGAGATGTAAAAAAACTGTAATATCCTGAGGTGACATTGAACTCTGGTGAAGTTTATCCAAAGAAGTTGACTCTTCAATGAGAGTTTAGTGAAAGCGTCACAGACAAGCTTGTGACTGTGCTCAGCCTTGAACAAGGTGTTGGAATTCTCCCAGGTGGTCGGGAGGTGGGAGCACTCCAGGATGAGCAGGGAGGGGAGGACATTTAGGGGTAATTAGACTGTAAGGTGTGTTTATAAAATGACAATATGACATTGTAATTGTAATGCAGATTATTACTATCTGACCAATACTCAGTAGCAGAGGGTGGGAAATGAAACCACATGAGCCTGGTCAGAGAGAACACAGTCAGATGAAGAAAGAGCCTTATATTTTGGCCACAGGATTGTAGTTTGATTCTGAAATTAGTGGACAGTAAATGCAGGTTTCATGCAAGGGGACAGCCGTGATCAGGTCTGCTCTGTGTAAAAGTCACCCAGGTCAGTGTGAGGAACAGATTGTTGCTGCTTTCAAAGTGTGAGAGAGACTGAGGGATGGAAACAGCACAGAAACCCTGGGAGTGGAAGGAGAGGAGTGGGTCTCTGAGGGGGGAAAAATAATGTATCCAAAAATTCCGACTACTTTTTCTATTAGCTAGTGAATGTTTACTAGAAACAATGCCAGAAATGTTGTATTCATCATTTAAATCTCCCAGAAACTATGAATTTGGTATCATTATCCTATTTTATGAGGAATGTGACTGACTGTAGTGATAGTGCTTGTGCAGGGCACATAATGGAGTCTGGAGACATGTTCACAACTCATCGTTTCCAGGTATTTTGCATTTCGCGAGTACTCATATTTAATTAACTTTATTTTTTGAAGAGTTGTACACTTACAAAAAACTTGCTTTGATAGTACAGAGAGTTTCCCTCAGCTCCATTCCCAGTTTCTGCTCTTATGAACACATCCTGTCTGTTAACCTACACTACATTTAGTCCTTTCTGCCTAGCCTCCCCTGGCTGTGACAGGTTCTCAGGCTTTTCTTGTTTTTGAAGAACTTGTTAGTTTTAGGGAGTAATGGTCAGGTGTTTCATAAAATATTCTTTAACAGAATTTCTCTGTTTTATTCTCATGATTAGATTGGGATTATGGATTTGGGGCAAGAAGATCAGAGAGGTAAATTGCCATTTTCATCTCATCATTTCAAGGGTCCATGCTCTCCCTGTGACTTCCCCCCATTGATGTTGATGTTGGTCACCTGGCTGAGGCTGCGTTTGTCAGATGTCTCCCCTGCGCAGTCACTCTATCCCCTCTGTCCACCTCGTCCCCTTTGTAGGGACTTTTGTCTGTGCAGCCCACGCTTAAGGAGCGGAGAGTTAGCCTTGACCTCCTTTAGCGCAGAATGTCTGCATGAATCATTGGTGTTCTTCTGCACAGATTTGTGTCTTTTCATTTCTTTATTATTCAGTTATTTTCATTGGTGCAGTCATTGATATTCGGTACATTCTTCGGGTTATAATCCAACAACTTTATTTATTTTGTTGCTCACATTGTTCCAGCTTTGGCGATTGAGAGCTCCTTCAGTTCGCTGATGTGTCCCTTTGGCGTACCCCCACCATTCTTGTCTTTTTTTGAGTGGCATTTCATTACTTTCTTATGTTGAATGACACTTTAGTTTCATTTTCCTAGATTTCCTTGCCGAATCCTAGAACCAGTTATTTCTACAAGGAGCGCTGTTTCCTTTTGTTGGAACATGGTATTAAAATTAAGATCTGGGTACCAGGTGTGTTTGCTGCTGTCAGGGCATTAGATCCTTTCAGCAGACATAGCAAGGAAATATATCTGTGTGTAGTAACCTGTGTGTATTCAAACCCCTATAAATATATCTATACTCAGCCTTTTGTGTCTATGTTCAGCTAAAGTAAGTTCACACTGATGTCTTCAACCCTGTTTCCACGTGGATCATTCTAGCCTCTTCTCCTTGCTTATCTGTAAACTGCTACTCCAAATAACAACCTTATCCACACTGTTCACTATCCATTTGCTTATCTGCTCATTTTCAGTGCACATGTATAGAAGTATCAGTGTTGTTAACAATGCCCCCTGGGTCACAACTTTATCAGCTACAATACAGTGCTTCTGCACAGTTTCTTTCATCTTCAGTTTTATAGACTCAACTCACTTCCCAAAGTATAGATTTCTGCACTTTTTCACCCATTCCCTTCATTCAGAGTGTTTCATACATTTGTAATACAGTTAGATTTTTTCATTCACTTCTGGGATTCTCTTGGACACACACCAAATGCAGATTCCTGGAGACATTATAGTCATATACAGCAGAGGTTTACAAATGGCCACATGTTGTTCGTAGGCCATGGAAGCAGGAGCAAGCACTTGGCTGTCACGTAGTTAGGAAACAGCCTAAGTGAGCAGTGCACGCATTGAAGGAAATCTCCTTTTGTTTGTACAAGAAATTCTCAAGCATTTTGAGTGTAATAACAGAAATCAATAGAAGCTAGCTTGCTAAGAAAGTAGTACATTGGTGTCTTCAGTCTTGCTTCTGCTCTAATGACAAGGGTCAAACCCAGCTTGCCTCCTACTGGGAAGAGGCAGATGGATAAGAATACCAGAGGGAGGGGCGTCTTCAACTCCTGATGAGCTGTGAGGTGCACAAGAATAAATGCTGACACCTGGGTGCAATTTAGCTGGGCCATGTGTCTGGATAAAGAAAGAATTAAATCCAGCTAATTAAATTTAAGTCTTAATATCCTGAAAGGCAATTTTACTGCTAATATGACTTTACTAATATTACAATTATTAGCATATTTAGAATCCAAGGATAGAAGGAAGAGCAAAAGGAGACATTTAGTGGGAAAAACTTACTTCTCTTGCCCAAATTGCATTTTGGAAGTTAAGAGCTGTACGAAAGGATGCAGCCCACACTGGCTGTCTGTTCAAAGCATTATATTATTTAAACTTTAACATTAATTTTTCAAAACTTCCAAACTATTGCTTCTGTTGAAAAAAATCTTAACAGTCACATAAAGGGAAAGGAATCTTCTGCAGTGACGTCACTCTGACAGACCTGTCACCATGCCTGAGTGACACAAGCTCCATGTTGCTGCAATGCCAACAGATGTCGAATGCTCTCCTTGCTCTATACTCACTGCTGACCACAGAGAGGGCACCATAGGTGGCTGCGCAGTGTTAATAACATACACTGAGAGGGGGGGACTTTATGAAAGGTACAATTACATCCTTCATAGGTGTTTACTCACTTCATATATTATACGCCCATCTTACAGATGAGGGAGAGAAGTCTGAGACGTTAAGCACCTGAATTAAGCCCAGACAGCTAGTCCAACAGCTGGAACTCCAACTTGGGTTTTTCTGATGCAAGAGCCCACCCCCTGTTATGTTCTCACTATGCCCAATTTATTCTGTTGTTGCATGTCTAAATGTCTCCAACTGTTTCTTGACACAGTTTCAGAGACGTCTTTATATATAAAGCATCATCTTACCTGACTGAATGCAAGGGAATACCTCCAAATTTTAAAAACATTTTACTTAATTAAAATACAAGTGATACTGATTTCTAATAGATTTATACCAATTTGCATAGCTCCTAGCACTTTACTGTTTATTTAAAAACACATAGATTTGGATTACTTTTTTGTTAATTTTTATTTCTCTACTGTATTATTTTAAATGGAATATCTTCATATGTTTTTACCCATCCTTTTGCACTGTTATTCATAATTGGAATATATCAATAGAAGGTTTAGTTTAGGACAGGATAACATATATAGAAATAAAGATTCTTGTTACTAAATCCCATGATGTCATATTTCTGTCTCTTTCCATACAAAAAAATTCAAAACAATTTCAAAAAACCATAAATTGCTTTGTACACCCCAGAAAGTAGACTTGGTATAAATATTGCACAGATAAAGTAACTCATATTTCCTGTCTTTTCAAGGATTAATGACACTTATAGACTACACCTCTTGCTCAGGTCATTTTGAAAACTTTTCATATTATTGATTTTTTTATTTGTTTGCTTCAATTTAAGACGTTTATTGGGAAACAACTGTGGTAAGTTTATTCTAAAAGTTTTATATCCCATCTTGGAACCCTGATACACAGATTTTTAATGTCTAAGTATAGCAATGCTGGCCTGGAGGGAAATACAGACCTGCGAAAACTTCACTCTCCTCTATTCTAATTTACTTTTGGAGAAATGAAAGTCCATGATGAGAAAAAATCAATTAAAAAAAGGAAGAGACAATTATGTAGTCGTTTATAGGGCTACTCAGACTAACATCCTTTTCTTGACTAGTGGCTTTAGGACATTTTTGGCCATGATCCACTGCTAGAAATATCTGTAATAGACATCATAAACACATACACAAATCTAAAATGATGGTCTCACATCTGGACATGTGAAGGCACAGATTAGGAAGGATTACCAGATTTCACTAAAATTTTCTGTTCAAAAAAATCCTTTTAGTAGAAACTGCAGGCTGTGGTGTAGTAAAGTGTGTTCACCATCTAGCAGTGTTTCCTTAGGGCAGGTATCTCCCTCCCCTCCTCCAACCCGAGGCCACCTCTCACTGCCCCAGCTCAGAAATGCAAATATACTCTGCTTACCTGCAACCACTTCCTAACTGCAGTATCTCTTGCTCTTCAGACATTTATTTCATTTCTTTTCTGATATAAAGTGTCAAGTCTTTCCTCACACTTTGCACCTGCACCAAACATTTTTATTCTACATTCCTGTTATGAGGAAATATGTATGTATAAGCATGCATATATACATATGTACAAGTACACATGTACATATGAACATGCGTACCTGTGTATATGCAAATGTACATATTTGTGTATATACATGTGCATATATATATATATATACATATATATATATATACACACACAGAGATATATGTTTAACTATGAAGTATCAGCTAACATAGAATCAAAACCATAGGGAACTTAACCGTCTTTGGAGAAAGGCATGTCATTTCCTTCCCTCTCTCCAGAACTTTCAGCACAGCACTAAGCATTCAGTTTGTTGTTCTTATGTGCCATCAAGTCAGCTCTTACTCCTGGCGACCCTATGAATGAGTGCTGTCCACAATGCCTTGTCCTCAACAACCATACTCAGTTCCTGTATACTCGTGCATATGGCTTCCTCTATGGAGTCAATCCGTCTTATGTTTAGTCTTCCTCTTTTCCTGCTGCCTTCTACTTTTCCCAGCATTATTGTCTTTTGCAAAGATTCCTGCCTTCTCGGGATGTGCCCAAAGTCAGCAAACCTCAGTTTTATCATTTTCACCTCCAGGGATAGTTGAAGCTTAATTTACTCTAGCACCCACTTGTTCATCTTTCTGGCAGTACAGGTTATCTGTAGAGCTGTCCTCCAACACCATATTTCAAATGAATCCGTTTTGTCTTGTCTGCCTTCTTCACTGTCCAGCTTTCACACTAGTACATAGCAATTGGGATTACAAGGGTGTGGATAATCTTAGCCTTAGTCTCTAAGGACACTTCCCGACATTTGATGTTCTTTCCAAATTCTCTTATTGATGCCGTTCCAAGTCTCAGCCTTCTCTTGGTTTCTTGGCTACAGTCTCCATGTAAATTGATGGCTTAATCAAGGTAAACAAAATCTTTAACAATTTCAGTGTCTTCATTGTCTATGTTACAGTTATGTAGTTCTTCTGTAGTCAGGATTCAGTAAGTCCTCAGAAAATACTTGCTGAATTGGACTGAGTTTTCTGTTCTAGTTCTTCATACCAACAAGCTTTCCATCATCAGTTACAGTCTTACACAATAGTTGGCCCATGCATTCTGATTCTTTTCTCCTAATGCCGCATTAAAACCTTCATTTCATCATAATGATAATGATCATTATATGAGACTAGAGTTTGATTCATGCCCTTAGTCAAATTATTCAAACTTTCTTGGCTTGCGTGCTAAAATAAAAAACACAGGAAATCTCCTTAAAGAATAAATGCAAAATTTCTATGTGGATTTCCTCATTCTATTTTATCTATGAGGAAGATAATGCATCGGAGTTTGTAGCACATTTCATATTTCTGTAATGAACAATTGCTTTTCTAATGACAGATAGCTATTAAAAGATGACATTTTGATATTTAAGCCAAAGCAGGATATTGTAGAAAAATATTGTAAGTGTGATCACTTTTAATGATAGATAACTAATGAACAATCACTTTTATAATGGGAGATAACTATCAAAAGATGGCATTTTGATATTTAAGCCAAAGCAGGATATTGTAGAAAGGATCTTGTAAGTGTGATCACTTTTAAAATTCACTGGCAGCAGGGAGACAGTGCTTATGGGTCAGGGTAAGATCCTCCAGGACTTGAACAAGGAGGTTACTGAACAAGAAAATCACAGAAAATCCTTAACTATTGGATAAAGACAGCTGTGGTTAAAGTTTCACGTGCAATATGTCATTTAAATTAAAGACAGAACAGTGTCTTAAAATTTTAGTTCTTCAAGTATAGTCTCAGCAAAGAATAAATTAACATAAGAGAAATATGTAGCCTAATTGATATATTTTGTTATTTCAGCAAAGAGATGAGAGAATATATCAGGAGAAAGTAGGTGTTCTTCATAAAGCATGGACATGAAAATCAAAAACAATTCTTTGTATGTATGTATGCTTTCACCACATTCTATGGGAAGAGACAACCTCTTTGATGATTTTAAAAGCTTTTAAAAGCCCAGTTAGTGATCCCACAAATAAATTCCACTTTGAAATAATTTCTCGACTACTTGATTAGAAACTCACTAAGACACCAGCTAAGGCTTCACTGCTTAGCAGCTACAAGAACTTCAGTATGCCATTTCATCTTATCCTGAAGGTGGAGTATGCATATATATGCAAACATATTTGAAAGCATATTATGTATGGTCTTTTACCTTCAAACCTGTGGTATTTTATATTCAATTCACTCACATCTCATCTTCTGCCATAACTAACACACAGTAATCTAATAATAATTGCATTCATTAGGATAATTGTTTTGTTGTTCTCAATTACAGTATGTCCTTACACGCTTTTCTGATTTCTTATTTGCTTCTCACTATGCTCATCTCTACCAGGTGAATGATGGAGAGTTGGTGGGAAAACTCCTACTTAGCCCTCAAAACCTATTAGATCCCACGTCTCCCATAAAAACCTCCGTGTTAATGCAGGCCTCAAAAAAATGAGTTTAAATTGTTCACTCCTCTTCAAGTTTTTAGAAAAGTTGGGCATTCATTGCTTAAATGTTTAGTAGAATCCACTAGTGGAACCCTCTATTCCTGGGCTTTTCTTTGTTGGGAGGTTTTGTTCCATTTCTGCTGTCATGCTTCCTTGATATTTCATGTTTCTTGATTTTCAGCATGTTAAGATTTGCATTGCTGTCTGCATGTACGAAGACATGGTCCCCTCCTCTAGTGTTTGCTGACTGGCTGGGGAGAGGAATACCTTCCCTAGAGCCTGTTAGTGATCCTAAGGCATTTTCAGAACATATATATATATAGTAAGACCTCCAACTTTGTTCTTTTTCAAAACATTTTTGTCTATTGTAGGTTCTTCGCCTTTCTATCAGAACCTTAGAAGTGGTTGTCAATTTCTACAAAAGCAATTGCAGAGATTTTGATTTCACAGCATCTATAGATTATTTTAGGGAGAATTGACATGGTCCAATACTGAATCTTCCAATTCATGAACATGGTGTGATAGGCATTCTCAGAATGCCCCAAGATTCTTGTTCCTGGTACATGAACCCTGGATACATCTTCTTTTGAGTGTGCATTGAAGGATTTAGCTCTCAAGACTAGGATACAATTTATGAAAAATGAAGGTATTTTGCAAATGTAATTAAGGTCTCAATTTAGTTTAGAATCTTTGGGTTCAGTCCAGAGAAACTTGGTTCCAAAAGGGATCCCCTCACAGGGATTTTACCCCATGGGGAAAGGAGCAGAGGAAGACCTCAGCAATCCTCATCACTGCCATGGTCATCTGCAGCCTTTGAGATCAAGAACCCCACAGTCTTCACCAACACTGAGCCCAGCTCATGGAGCTGCCCATAGATTCCAGTGCTGTATCATCTGCCCAGGGCTGAAACTGTCACTTTTGTGAGACCTGTTCCCAAGGCCTGAGTCACTCCTGCACCCACTCTTCCACTCTTCCTGCTGTCTCCCACTCTCCAGCATCAGGAGTCACAGTGCTGTGCCATGTGAAGACCAGAGCTGCTGCTGCACTGCCCTCTGCCCCTCAGCTGAAAGTCACGGGTTTGACCCACCCATCACTGGCCTGTGCTGCTGCTGCTGTGTGCCCCATACCTGAGTCAGGGAATTGAACAAAGACTTAAAAATTGTAATAAAGAATGAAAAAGAAATTCTGGAGCTAAAGAATACAATGATTGAAATAAAAAGTACCTTCTAGGCCTTCAACAACACAACTTGATCGATTATAAGAAAGAATGTGTGAAGTTGAAGGCAGATCTCTTGAAATCATCCTGTTAGAAGAGGAAAAAAAAAGAAAAAGAATGAGAAACCATGAAGAAAGCCAATGAGTTATGTGTTACCATTAAGTGAGTGTTTGTTTTTTGCATTATGGAAATCTGAGAAGGAGAAGAGAAAGAGAAATAGGCAGGAAGCTCACTTGAAGGAATATTAGCTGAAAATTACAAATCTGGGAAGAGATATCGACATTCAAGTACATGAGACTCCAAAATACCTGAACAGATTCAACCCAATTCCAATGTGTGTGGATTTTCCCTACACAGCCAAGCAATTCTCCAACACCAGCTGGGTGTCCTAAAGTTTGACTCAATGCTGACACTCTCTACCTGGAGACAGCCTTAGACACCACAAGTTAGGAGCTCAGTCCCACAGACTGCTTTCCACTTCAGAGGCCAGTTGCAAGTCAGGTTGTTACCTATGCTTCTGACCAGCTGGTTGCCATTCAGAGGTTCCCCTGATCTCTTCCTGGGCTCAATTAATTTGCTAGAGTGGCTCATGGGTGTCAGACAAACATGTTACTTACTAGGTTACCAGTGTACTATAAAAAGATTTAACTCAGGAACAACCAGATGGAAGAGGTGCATAAGGCAAGGGATGAGGAAAGGGCGTGGAGATTCTCTGAGTGAATCACTCTACCAAACCTCTTTGTGTTTACCAATCTGGGAGATCTCTGAACACCATCCCTATGGGTTTTTATACAAGCTTCACTACATAGGTATGAAATCATTGGCCACTGGGGATTTAGTCCAATTTTCAGCCCCTCTCCCATCCCAGGAGGTTTCGGGTGGGACTTGAATTCCAACCCTCTCACCACATGGCTGGTTTTCCTGGCAACCAGTTCCTATCCTTAGCTGGAGTCCAAAATCACCTTTTTAATATAACAAAAGAAACTTTATGGCTCTTAACACTTAGGAAATTCCAAGACTTTTAGGAACTCTGTGACAGAAATGTGATGAAGGCCAAATATATATATTCTTGATTATAAATCACAATATCACTGATATAAACAGAAACTTGATGGAGCCTTGATTGGACCTCTGTCAGGATGCTTCCAGTTCTCAAACTCTGGCACAGTGGTGCTCAATCAGAGATGATTTTGCCCCTGTGGATATTTGGCAATGTATTAAGGGATACAACAAACTCATATAATCCACATGACAGTATCCACTACAAGAATGTATTCAGTTCCCAACGTCAACAGTAAGAAGGTGAGGAAACCTTCCCATACCAGCACTTCTCCAACTTCATGTGCATACAAATGGACAAAGTCTGTAGTTCAAATGCAAATTCATCAGGTCTCCAGTGGGCCCAGGGACTGTGCATTTCTAACAAGCTCTCAGGTGGTGTCAATGCTGCGGGTCCTGGTCTGTGGATCACAGTGTGAGTAGCAAGGCTGTGGACCTGAGTAAGAGGTAGTTTTAGGTCTTCTCCACCCACATCTTCTTTGGATGTAATTTTGAAAGAACAGTTTTTCACTCACTCTACAGGTAGTGATAAATTGTGCTTGACTCTTTTAAATATGATGGCTCTTCAAGGACATCAAATAATATATATCTGAAATAGACTTTACAGGCAGAATAAGGGCCTCCAAAATACTGTCCACATCCTAATCCCAAGAACTTTTGAATATGGTGGTTTACATGGCAAAATGGAATTCAGATAGCAGGTGGAATTAAGTTACTATACATTTACCTTAACATAAGAAGGTTGGCCTGAATAATCTGGTCGGACTAATGTAATCATGATCATCCCCTAAATGTAGAGGAAGAGGAAGAATTGGAGTCAGAGAAATATTTGAAGATGTTGTGCAGCTGGCTTTGAAGGTGGACGAATGGCCATGAGCCAAGAAATGCAGGTGGCCGCTAGGAAGTCTAAGAGAAAAGGAAATTTATTCTTTCTTGTAGCTTCCATAAGAAACCTGGGACTGCAGTCATCTTGATTTTAGCCCAATAAGATGCATTTTGGGCTTCCGAACTGTAGAATGTTAAGGTGTAAATTTGTTTGTTTTAAGCCACTAGTGTCGTAATTTGATAAGCAGCAATTGTAATCTAAAGCAGACATTCATCTAAAACTGTTTTGTTCAAGGAAACTGATGTTAAGCTTCTCAACTCATTCATTTAGATTTTCTTGGGTCAAGGCATTTTTTTGTTGAAATCCCACCTTAAATAAGAAAAGAATATTAAAGTCAATTTGCAGACATATGGCTCCCTTAGTGCAGAGAATTTCTCATTGTCTAAACATAAATGTGTTTCTAGCTGAGGCCTTTGAGTCTTTAAAGGAGGAAAAGAAATTCGTCATTAAAATTAAGGTCACTCGTTCTACTCTAAATCTTTGTGCCAAAATTTTTACATTCTTTCAATTTCATGTTTCTTCAAATGTTTATTATTTTTATCCTGTTCCTCTTTCTCTCAAGTTTCCTTTCAACCAAGAAGATGGGATTATCAATGGATCTGTTTTTGTGTGTGTGTGTATGTATACACAAAGACATTCCTCAACTTACAATGGTTCAACTCCTCATTTTTCAACTTTATGATGGTGAAAAGCAATACATAATCAGTAGAAACTGTACTTTAAGTTTTGAATTTTGATCTTTTTCCCAGAGAAGTGATATGTGGTACAATACTCTCCCATGATGCTGGATTGTCGCAGCAAGCCACAACTCCCACACAGCCATGCGATGACGAAGGTAAAGAACCCAAACACTTACAACCATTCTGTACCCATATGACCATTCTGTTTTTCACTTTGAGTACAGTGTTCAATCAATTACATAAGATAGTCAACCCTTTTTTTATTGTTGTGTTTTGCTGAGGAAGGTTTGCCCTGAGCTAACATCCATGCCGATCTTCCTCTATTTTTTAGTATGTGGGTTGCCAGCACAGCATGGCTGCTAACAGAGCAGTGTAGATATGCACCTGGGAACCAAATCTGGGCTACTGAAGCAGAGAACACTGAACTTAACCAGTTCAGTGGGCTGGCCCATCAACACTGTATTTTAAAATAGATCTGTGTTGGATCATTTTGCCTAATTGTAGGCTAACGTAAGTGTTCTGAGCACATTTAAGGTGGTCTAGGCTAAACTATGGTGTTTGGCAGTTTAGATGCATTAGATGTATTTAAATGAATTTTTGAATTATGACACTTTCAACATATGATAGGTTTATTGAGATGTAACCCCAGTGTAAGTGAGGAAGATTTTTACATATATATATATATAAATACATATTAATATTACATAACATTAATATTAATATAAAACTATAGAATTCTATATAATATAAATATATAATTAATGTTATATAATATATTATAAATAAACATATATAAATTTGCCAATTTTTACGTAATTATACTCCAATAAAGTAGAGTTAAAAACTTCTAGAGGTCCATAACCCAGGGTCGGGTCTAGAGCACAGGTAGCTGAGTTATAAGACCTAGGAGATATATCTTATAACTTGGAAGAAAGAAAACTGTCATATACAGAGATAGGAACTGTGAAATTAAATTAAGGCCATTTTCACTTGATAAACTATTTTTCTCACAAACTCTAAGTTTTAATCTACATATATAAATGGAGTGAACTAGAATACATTTCTTGAAGAAGAAAGTGCAAAACAGCTGCACACAACATGATGGATGAGCTTCAGAGACAATGTGAGGAATCACAGCTGAATATAGACTCACGAGGAACACAGCAGAGATCAGAACAACTCTCCTCCACACTATCTCATTCGATAATCAAGGCACTTTACTACCAATTGCTTCTACAACAGCTTATTAGGCAGCAAGAGCTAACTGATACAAAAATAAAAACAAACAGAAGTGAAGGCAATTATAATAATCTGCTTCTTCTCATTCTACGCATTTGTCCTGATATTTGAAGATAACATTCATGATTACTCTGTTACTGAAGATTATTTCAGATAAATGTATTAAAATTTGACTCCACTGAGGTTCCTTTCCAGGTAAGCAGGAGAAGGTGGAAGGACATGCAAGTTTGTTCAAAACCTGTGACTGAATCACATGACCGGGTGGGAATTCAAGCTCTCTAGGGAGTCATCCTCTCATCAGGAGGAGATAAATACATACATGTTATTTAATGTGTGATATTGATATTGTTGTTCACTGCCCATTTAATGTTTATGACAAAGTTTTTACTGCATTTAGAGTCATGAAAAGGGTATGACTTGTGGCAGCACTGCAAGTTTTCAAGATGAAATGAAGATAATTTAATAAAAAGTTTGAACACACCAACCAATTCAACCCAATGAAAAACCCACTTACACACAGGCATCAGTCTCTCAGACTTCAATGTGTAGATGTATAGCTAGAAATGGAAATATTTTACTTAGTAATACAAAGTATCTTACAAGTCTACTTCATCACACTTAAGCTCTACTCTGATTCGGAGGCCAAATAAAGTCAATCTGTTTATTCAAATTTGTGTTTGTGTAGATTCCACTTGGAGACGTGTCTTTGGTAATCATTTTGCTGTCACTATGGAGGCACTGTGGACACAGATCTGAATAAGAGAACAGGATTCTAATGAGGAGAATAAAATTCAATGACTACCTATCAAACACTATATATATCAAAGTCTACATTTTCTGGGTAAGAATTGGGGTAGTGATATACAAAGGAACGATGTACAAAAGTGTGTAAAACAGTGGTCTCATATTTTCCCCTATTATAAAATTATATAAATTGCCTTGGTTGTCAATTGTAGTTTTTTTAAATATGAGTAATACAACTCATCACTATTCTATAAGGAAAACAGAAAAATTTTGGGGGGTGGTATATGTCATTAGGGAAGAAATTATTTTTAATAAATTCATGTTGTCCATGAAAAAAATGGGAATTTTGAAATATTTCAAACACAAAGTTGGGAAACACTTTGATAAATAGGAAAAAAATAAATATTAGAAAACTGTTTCTATATCAGAGTAAGTGAAAGCTTAACAGAATGAGCTACTTAAATTGTATAAAGAAGTTGAAGTCAAAGAAATGGACAGATATGGAAAAAAGGGAAAGAACAAGTTTTACTTGCATTATACAATCAAAGAAAAGCAATTTCTGCCTCAGAAACTTTTAGCACTGCAATCAAGGATACTTCTTCTGACCCAGGAGAGTTATTCCTTTTATAGCTATCACCTCAAGGAATGATTTGAGAGCCTTCTTTATGTCTTTATTCCTCAGACTATAGATGAAGGGGTTCAGCATGGGTGTGAGCACAGTGTACATCACTGAGGCTGTGGCACTGGAGTGTGAGCTGTGGGTGGCAGCAGAGCTGAGGTACACTCCTAGGCTCGTACAGTAAAATAAGGAGACACTGAAAGGTGAGATGCACACATGGAAAATGCTTTATACTTTCCCTGAGCTGATGAGATCCCACGTATGGAGAAAACTGTCTTAGAGTAAGAGTAAAGGATACCAACCTGGGGACCACCAGCCAGCAGCACAGCTGCAACACGTATCACCATGTTATTGAGAAAGGTGTCAGAAGAGGCAAGTTGGACCACCTGATTGAGTTCACCGAAAAATTGGGGGATTTCCACGTCGGTGCAGAAGGACAATCACAACACCATTAAGCTTTGTAACAAGGAATAAAAGGCACTCACGAACCAGGACACCAGAACCAATAGTCTACAGAGCTGGGCATTCATGATTGCTGAGTAGTGCAGTGGGTGGCAGATGGCCACAAACTGGTCATAGGCCATTATAGTCAGGAGAAAGTTATCTATTCCTACAAGTAATATGTAAAAATGCACCGGGAGATGCAGCCTTCGTAGGTTATGACTTTGCTCTGCATCTGGATGTTCAGCAGCATCTTTGGGATGGTGGTGGAGGTGAAGCAAATGTCTACAAAGGACAGGTTGGAGAGGAAGAAGTACATGGGTGTGTGGAGGTGGGAGTCAGAGATGGTGGCCAGGTCGATGAGCAGGTTTGCAGACACAGTGATCAGGTACATGGAGAGGAAAAGTGCAAATAGAAGGGACCGCAGTTCTGGTTCCTCTGAAAATCCCAGAAGAAGAAATTTTTAAAAATGTGTGTCATTCCCTGGTTCCATGTGTTGAAAGTGACTACTAGGAAATAGAAAAATAAATGACTTACTTTCACACAAGCAAGCATTAGTAACCTAGAATAACTGCGATATCTATATTTAGAGTCAAGAAATTTAATTTCCAAATTTTGTGTATGATCTTGTCCCCATTAAGGCATCTCCAGTGCTACTTCTCTTTAGGAATTCCTTTTCCACCATCAAACTGTTCCTCAAAGATAATGTTCCTAATGTTTCATTGAGTATCTTTCATGCATTTGAGTAAGATATATTGAATATAAGCCATATTCCAAGCACCATCCAGAAAATAGAACCTAGAAAAACAAAGTCCCTAATCTAATGATGGAGAAAGAATATGACCAAATAAAAATAATGATACAACATATGCAATGGTGACAGACACTGATAAAAAGGTGGCACGTCAAAAGGAGACAGTGGATGGGGGTGTTATATTTTATTGGGAGTTGAGGCAGGAGCTGCAAGTGAGGTGACGTTTTAACAGAAACCTAAAAGAAGAGTGAGTGGAGACACAAGTTTCTTTGAAGAAAGGTGTGCCTGGCAGAATTACCAGCCTTGCAAAGACCCTGAGAAAGACGATTGCTTTATAGAATCAAGATACAAAATGTGTCTAGGGGAATGAGCAAGGCATAGAGTGATGAGATGGTGTGAGAAAATGTTGAGGAATGAGGTGGCCTCCCTGCTGCTGCTGAAACCTCAAGAAAAGGGGAGTCCCTTGTCCATATCATGTAAAACTTACACTTTATTAATCTGGTTGCAAAGGAACCCTGTGAATTACAAAGGCTATCCTCTCACACCTTGTCTGGATGAAGTTCTGGACCCTCTATTCTAAGGGTTACCTTGAAATATGTGAGTCCAGGTAGCCCTGTTCTGAGGACTGCTCTCAGTTCACAAGGATCACACGCACACACAACACAGTACACCTCGCCACCCTCCTCTGTGTTCCCTCTCCATCACTGTTTAGGCTGTGAGTGGCCAGAACTCAAGCTATCCTGATCAGGATTCTATCCCCTAAAAGATTTAGAAATGGCATCCATGTATTCCTATTGCAACCTCCCATGACAAATAAACTTGGGGCTCCATAATGAAGTCTGCATTTTCTGCCCTGTATTTAAAGAAATATAATCAGTTCAATAAACGTAGAGGGAGAGAGAGTAATAAAATGGGAATGAGGAAGAAAAAGATTTAATAAGCTCAGGTGCTTCCTGAGAGACAGTGAGGAAGAAAAGATTTCACTGGTTTCTGGCAGCACTCCAAAGCTGATGACATTCTGTTGATGCCAAGCAAAAATAATAAAGGAGAAAAAATAAATTTGTCCAAAAGACAAAAGTAGTGATAAATTTGTGGTGTGGAACACTTTACAAATTGAACATCCCAAGTGAAAACTGACCAAAGAAACTAAATAATTCACAAAAGAAAATATACAAGAAAAGTTGGGTATTTTTAAAATCAAGCCATAGAAGCATTGTCTTCCCTTTGCCTATTCTGTATACATTTGCCCAGTTCGTTTTTCCATGGTTGGGTAGCAGACAAGGCAAGCGCCTTCTCACTTCTCTTATGTGTGATCTTCTCTTTGTTTGTACATTAGGTTTCATTATTTTTTTGACAAACCCAATGTGAACACTGTAGGCCTGACTATCGTCATCAGACAACCAGCAAAGGCCCCCAACACCATCCTCTACAAGGTCCTGCACCTGCTGCATCAAGTCCATCCTAGTACCTGATGGGCTCTTTTTCTATGATTGATCCCTGAGCACATGGTGTCACACACACATTTATTTCATTGCACTCTGCCTTCACCACTATAATGCAAGATCCAAACAAGTAGGGCTTCACTAGTTTTGTTCACCTTTTCTTTTCATAAACGTATGGTATATTAATATGTGTACTCTATAGGACCAAACTTAAGTAAAAGTAAAGTCATGAAATAAAAAGAATGGCAAAGAGAATGAGACCAGGTTAAAGACAGTGGCTTCGGAGTAACTGCATTAAAGGAAATTCAGTGGAGCATCAAAAACTAACAAAACAAGATATAATTTAACAATAAAAACATGACATTAATTAAATTGTCAAAAGAATAGACATAAAAAATATAATGCATAATGTTCCTAGAAATTATGGCAGATAGCTGATGCTTATTTGTTGAATGACTCAGGAACTAGGTGTCAGTATATGAGTACATTTCCTATATGATACAGTTGTAGTTCAATATATGAGGAAAGATTGGATTTTTGAATAAGTCTTTTAAAATGGATATTGACCTGGAAGAAAAGGAAGTTGATTCCCACTCAGTCATATCACAAACATCTCTGAGGAATCAACTACTATGGTAAGAGTAATCGATACTTTTTAGATAAACCTCTAGAAAACTATATATAAAAATCTATGGAGGGGCCAAATCATCTTAATTAAGACACAAAACTTGGAAGTAAGAAGATAGACATATTTAACTAAATATAGAGTAAAACATATTCATGTTCAAAATATCCCACCAAAGTCAGTAGAGACACAATGAGTTTTGAAGATCATTTGAAAAGCTGATTAACTCTAGAATAACATGCTAGTAATATATGGACATATGAAATTAATAGACAAATCAAATGGTAATTAAATATCTAAATCTTGGTCAACTTCAGCAATAGTTTACAAAAAAACAAGAAATCTGTTTCAAACACATTAGCTCAGGAAAACACATAAACAGCTATCACATTGATTGGGGTGGAAACTTAAACAGGTGGCAACAGGGTACTCCAATTTTCCTGGCAGAAGTGTGAAAGTGTCATGACTTTGGGGAAATAATCTGAAGACACCTATAATGCTTAAAAGTACAGATATTCTTTAACTCAGTTTTTCAATCTCAGCACTATTTACATTTTTTGGCCAGATTATTCTCTGTGCTGGGGTCTGTTCTGTGCGTTGTAGGCTGTTTAGAGTGTCCTTGGCCTCTGTCCACCCTTCCCCAGTGTGACAGCCAGTAATGTCTCCAAGCATCGCTCAATGGCCCCTGGAGGACAAAATTGCTCCTGATTGGAACCACAGTTTGAACTTAACAATCCCAAAATATTTTTGTAGCATTGCTGTAATAGTAATGTCAGATAAAGATAATGAAAGACTTCACAAAGTATGAGTAAATATTGTGCAACCACTGGAATAATATATCATCATTTCCCTGGTTCATTGGGAGTAAGTCTGTAAGGAATTATTGAGTAAGAAGAATAATGGCAGATAAGGTTAAAAAAAGGCTGCTCTAAAATGCAAAGCAAATTGATGTTGTGCTTAGTGTTCTATTCACACATTTGTATAAAAGTATATGAATATGTATGTAGATGTGCATGATACAGAAACAGAAGTTTTAAATGAAAATAAAATCTTAGGGAAAAATGTTAGTGAGAATGAAATTAGGTTCACATAGTAGTTTCAAACAACTGTATGTCACAGAATTGGAGGAAAGTCTATAACTAATTCATATGAAGACATAAAATAGTAATAGTTTAATAACAGCAACAAGGTCACTAATCCAAGATTAAATTGTCAAAGATTTAGAGATAAAATCATATACCAAAGGCTCTTCAAATGTTGGGGGGAAGTAATATCTGTTATAATTTCATCCTATATAAAGATACATGGATTCAAACATTTTATGGAGATATATGTTATCTTAGACATAGGGTAAAAAAAAAGTCTTCCTAATGATGAACGCCTTCCAAACGCCCAAATAAATGTGAGTTTCAGAAATAGATCTAATCCCCAAATGCCAAAAGGAACAATCAGGAGTAACAGAAATGTGAAAGCAAGTTGGAAATATGTAAAAGAGCAATTTATTATCTCTAAGGAGGTAGAAGAACTTTCACGGTCCTTTTCCTTTAAGGCAAAGATTCACAAGTGAAGAATATTGAAATGACAGCTCAAGTGTTTCAGTAAGAAAATAAACAAATGAAAACAAATGGAACACAAAAAATCTGACTGACAGAATTGACCAAACAAAATTTATGAACTCACACATTCTCCACAAATACATCTACACACACATAGGCTAACTAAATGACACCGCCAGTTGGGGACAAAAACAATTTTTTGTTTGAAAGAATGCAATCAAAATGATGAGTAAAAACACTCTGACCCCACATTATAAAAGAAAAAAACTCACACAGATAATTTGCAATAGAGAAAGTAACTGGCTAACTAACCTACATTATATACGACCTCACAGGTAATGAAACAATTGTAAAGTAATGCTCATCAGCATACTCCTTTTACCTATTAATTTTTTTATGTGAATACCCAGACTGAGAGAAGATACTGCGAAATGCACGTCTCACTTACTGCCACTGCAAGGACGTGTCTGCAAGCATTCCATGGTCTGGGTCTTCCTCATCAATTTGGAAACACAGTCAAAGACGCCCCATCTTAAAAATAAAAGATAAGCACTCATTTCACTGTATATCTGCACACAGCTAATACTCTACTTCCCTGCTCCCCTTAATTAAAAAGACCCTTGGACTTATGTTCTACTCTCATTTAAGTGTCAAAAATGACACTTGCTTTTACCAGTTTCAATGTTCACTTCTCTTTTGAGGATCATAAATAAATGCCTTAATTTAGTAATCAAGCCAGCAAACACCAAGCAAGCTCTGATTCTCTCTGGCGCTTTCCTGAAATACATACTGGGCCCTCAGACTCACCAGGAGTCCCTGAGAGGCAGGTCTGTGTGTGGAAGTCTGAATTCCTCCCTGGATGGTTGATGATGGAGACTGAAGCTCTGTCCCCTGACAAGACAGCAGGAAGGAGTCAAGCTTTCTGTGCCCAAGGCAGACCTAGGACTCCAAAAGAAACAATGTCATCCTGTCCAGCCCAAGGTTGCAAGCCCTGGGGCACTGCAGCAGAGGAGATATTTGTAGCTCCCTACCTCTGCTCATTAGGCACATTTTCCTCCTGTTACTCTTAGCCTCTAAGTACATGATTTCCCTATGGGACACTGGTCTGGACAGAATGTAAATTTTTCTTGCTGACTCTTTTGTCCTAGGAGATTGCGCTATAGGCCAAGTGAATTCAGTTTTTATTACTTATTCTCCACAAACTCTGCTGCTCCAGATCTAAACCTCCCAGCACCTCATCACAACTCTGAGTTTTAGTTTTCTCAACAGTATACTACTGAGGAATTTGTCTGCTAGCACTATGGATCTTCAAAGGGTTGACTTCTGATGGGGACACAACCCCTGATATCTATACAAAATTATAATTCTTCTCTTAAGAGGAGCAATGACTTTATTCCTTTAATATAAAAACGTAGGCACTAAGCTCTTTGTTTTCATGACAATATTGCCAAAACAATCAGGAACTTCATAGTTATGTCACAAATTCACAGATGTCATTCACTCCTCATTATAAAATGCTTATCAATTGTAACAAATACATTTAGATTTTATGCACCATGACTTAGCACATTGAAGTGATGACATGACTTGATTTTTACAATAGTTCAGTCTATGAGGTGGTACTGTTATGACCCCGTTCTCCATTATAGAGATGGGGCTCAGAGAGATTTAATATTCTGCTCAAAGGTATACACCAAATAAGGGGTGGAGTCTTGATGGAAATTCTGTCAGGATGCTCCCAGTTCTCAAACTGTGGTGCAGTAGTTCTCAGCCAGAGGTAATTTTGCCCCTGGGGATATTTAGCACGATCTAAACAGATGCTGCTCATCTCCTGTAATCCACAGGACAGCTCCTAGCACAAACAATTATCCAGCCCTAAATATCAACAGTGAGAAGGCTAAATAACATATTTTAGACCAAGATTTCTCCAACTTCATTGTGCGTAACCGTGTCTTGTAGTTAAAATGCAAATTCTAATTAATCAGGTCCACAGTGGGCCCAGGGACTGTTCCTGTGTTGAATCATGTGTATGTAGTTTTAGGTCTTATACACTAAGAATCATCTCTACATATAATTTTGAAAGGAAATTTTTCACTCATTCTAGAGGCTGTAATAAATTCTGTTTTTGATTCTTTTGAATATAATGGCTCTTGAGTGAATTCAAATAATATATAATTGAGTCATAATATGTAGTAGGCAGAATAAGGGTCTCCAAAAATGTCCACATCCCGACCCCAAGAACTTTGGAAGATGTTAGCTTACAGAGCAATGGATTGATGTACTAGTGGAATAAAGTTACTCTTCCCTTACCTTAAGATAAGAAGATTAGCTTGGATTATCAAGGTTGGGCTAATGTAATGACAATGGTCCTCTAAATGTGGAAGAGAGAGGATGAAGAATTGAAATCAGCGGGATATTTGAAAATGCACACTGCTGGCTTTGAAGATGGAGGAAGCACCCTGAGCCAGTGAACACAGCTGTCCTCTAGAAACTGAAATAGGAAAAGAAATGCGTCCTTCCCTGCAGCTGACAGAAGAAACTCAGCCCTACATTTGTCTTGTTTTTATCCAATCAGATCGTTTCAGGCTTCTGAGTTCCAGAACCTTAAGATACAAAGTTGTTTGTTTTAAGCCACTAGTGTAATTTGTCACAGCAGCAACTGGGATCTAATACAGACATTTGCCAAATAAAAGTCTGTTCAAGGGAACTGAGTTTAAGCCACTAACTTCATTCAGTTAGCTTCCCTTAGGTAAAACCATTTTGTGTTGAAATCCCACCTTAAATCCTTAAATAGAAAAAGAAAATGAAAGTCAATTTGGAGATTATGGCTCCATTAGCTGGTACAGTGAATTTTCCATTGCCTAAACACAAATATGGTTCTGACTTTGAGGCTTTTGGGGCATTAAGATAGAAAAAATAATTCATTATTAAAATGAGGGTCACCCATTTTACTCTAAATATTTATGTCAAAATTTCTCTTCTTTCAGTTTTTCTTAATTCAAATATCCATTCTTTTTCTTTCTGTCCTCTCCAGCTTTCAAGTTTCCTTTCAACATGAAACATGAAATTATTAATGGGCCTCTGTTTACATGTACGTGTGCATGTGTTTATTTGAAAGAAAATTGTGTATGAACACACACACATACATATCCACACACACAGTCCTCAACTGTGAAAGAGTTTTCAAATTCAAGTATTTCCACACATTTCATTTATTCCTCACAGCATCCATCCAATTTAGGTTTCTTATCCCAGCCTACCATCATAAATAAGGAAAGTAAGATTCAAGGAGATTCAATTTTTTTATGATTACATTACAAAGCAATTAAATGTTTATGTGCTTTCTTGAATTATATATAAATTGACCCATGAAGTATTTATACTTAATTTTTGCATGGTTCCTTAAATTCAGCAAATTTTGCATTTTATTTATTTATTTTTTTTGGCATTTGTAAAAGTTTAATTGGATAGAAGAATTCTTATTTAGTGTTGATCCTGTAGGTAAAAATTACTCAACTGTATTTATTCCAAATCTATTGTGGGTAAATCATCCCGTGTTCCAGGGTTATACAAGACACTGTTCTACCTTGAGAAGCCTCCAGCTTTTTATTCTTCAATTAATTAATTAGTTATTTTTTGCTGAGGAAGATTCACCGTGAGCTAACATCTGTTGCTGATCTTCTTCTACTTTGTGTGTGGGTCACCATCACAACATGGCCACTAATGAGTGGTGTAGGTCCAAGCCTTGGAGCTGAACCTGGGCCACTGAAGCAGAGTGCGCTGAACTTAACCACTAAGCCATGAGGCCAACTCCTAATTTATTTTTTTAAAATTATTTTGCTGAGATCATATTGGCTTATAACATTGTATAGACTTCAGGTATATGCAAATTTTACATTTTAATATATGCAGTTTATTGCATGTCATTATGCTCCAATAAATTAGTTTAAAAGGAAAAAATCTAATGATTCAAGATTCAAGTTAGGATTTAGAGCACAGGGAGCTGAGTCAGTTTAACAGTCGTGGGAAATACATCTAATTGGACAGAAAGCAACATGTCATATATGGAATATAAAAACAGCAGAGTTAAGGCAGTTCACACTTGATAAACTCTTTGTTTTGGAAACTATAAGATTAACCTACATAGATAAATAAACTGACATAAATTGATAAAAAACAGAGATGCTGCAGTCTCACAACATAACGAATGAGGTACAGATGCACAATGTAGAGACTCACAGCTGATTACAGACTCCTGAGCATCTGAGCAGAGCTCAAAATAACTCCCCATGATATTATCCAGTTCAATAATAGAGGCGTTATGCTAAACCACTTGATTTAGGATGGCTTGGCATGCAGCAATAGCTAACTGACACAATAATCAAACAGTAACAAGCACGATTATAATAATCTGCTGCTTCTGCTTTTCACATATGGTCTGATATTTAAAATTGCATTCATGATTATTCTGTTATTGAAGTCTATTTGAGATAATTGCACTAACAAGTGGCTTTATTGAGGTTGCATTCCACAGAACTTGGAAGAGTATGCACATTTGGGAAGAAAAACTGGTGACCCTGAATTGCATCACAGGGCAGGAATTCAAGCTGTCTTGTGAGTCATCCTTTGATCATGATGATTGAAGAGATTCCTGAGCATGAAGGAGATACTAAATGAATGGCCTCGGTGTTGTCCATTCACTGTCCCTTTAGTAGTTATGACTAAATTTAGAAAATGGGAGATACTTCATAGAGCAATAGGAAGACCCATATTTTTAGACTGAACTAGAGGTTTTCAGGTAGAAACAGGAAGGTACTTAATAACAGAACATGACATACTCCAACCAGTTCTTCACTTCAGTGAATAACCCCTCGCTGGTGGCCAGCCATCTTCTTACTTCAATGCGTGGATGTAGAGCACAAAAAAAAAAAAATTAGCATGGTAATAAAACGTGTGATTTAAAATTTTGCCTCCTCATTTTTAAGGTCATTTCTGATACTAGGACCATATTAGGTCAATCTATGTATGCAAATTTGTCTTTCCATGTAGACTCCACTGGGAGATGTATACTGGATAGTCAGTTTTTGCCAGGGACCATCATGGACATTTTGGACACTGAGCTGAATAAGAAAAAAACCAGGAGGCCAGTTATAAAACTGTAGCATATTAAAGTCTACGTTACCAGTAAGAGCTGAGAAGGGAGTGAAATTCAAAAAAGATGTGGACCCAAAGTGAAAACTGCAGTTTCATATTTTGCTGAAAAGAATTATATAAATGCCCTTAGCTGTCATGTGTAGGTTTTTTTTTTTTTTGTATGATTAATACAACTAATGACCATCCTTTCAGGAAAACTAAAGAAAAGTTAATTGAGATGATAGGTGACTTGAGAAGAAATTATTATTAAGCAACCCACATTGTCCCAAGAGATAAATGAGAATTTCCAAATATTACAGACCTAAGGTAGGAAAGTTTGTGAAAGTAAGAAAATGGTCAAGGGGGAGAACTGCCTATACATCAGAGAGAGCAGAAAGCTTCCAATAGTGAGTTATACAAATTCTATAAATGGCAGAAATCAAAGAAGTGGAAATTCCAGGAAATAATTAGAATCTGATCAAAGAATAGTAATTTCTGGTTCTGAGGCTTCGAGACCTGCAATCATGGACAATTCTTCATCCCCCAAACAATTTGCTTTTCTATACCTACCATCCGATTGACTCTTTCAAGAGCCCCCATGTGTCTTTGTTCCTCAGACTGTAGATGAAGGGGTTCAGCATGGGTGTGACCATTGTGTACATCACCGAGGCTGTTGCACTTGAGTGTGACCTGTGAGCAGAAGCAGAGATAAGGTACACACCTAGGCTTGAACAATAATATAAGGAGACAATTGAGAGGGGGCAGACAGGTGGGAAGTGCTTTATCCTTCCCCTGAGCTTATGAGATTCCACATATGGAAGAAACTATCAGAGTAGCATTAATGGATACCAGTGAAGGGACCACCATCCAGCAGCACTGCTGTAAAATAGAAACTAAAAATGTTTAATTAAGAAAAGTGTCAGACCAGGCAAGTCGGACCACCTGTTTGATTTCCCAAAGATAGGGAGGATTTCCACATTGGTGCAGAAGGACAGCCACAAGGCCATTAAGCTTTCTAACAAAGAATGCAGGGAACTTATGAACCAGGACACCAGAAACAGCAGTTGAAAGAGCTGGGGGCTCATGATGACCATGTAGTGCAGGTGGTGGCAGATGTGATCACAGGTCATCACCATCAGATGGAAATTCTCCAACACTGCAAACAGAATGTAAAACTACATCTGGCTGATGCAGCCTTTATGAGTTACAACTTTGCTTTGTGTCTACATATTCACTAGCCTCTTTGGCATGGGGACGGAGGTGAAACAGACGTCCACAAAGGGCACTTTGGAGAGGAAGAAGTACATGTGTGTGGAGGAGGGAGCCTGAGATGGTAGCCAGGTTGATGAGCAGGTTTCCAAACATGGTGATCCAGTATATGGACAGGAAAAGCGAAAATATGAGTGGTACCATTTCTGGTTCTTTTCATAGTTCTGAAAGAAAACATTTTGAATTTTAAGTATCATTGCCTGGAACTATGTAGTAAAGGTTACAACTAGGAATGAAAAAATAGCATGATTAATTTTCACACAAATGGACATTAGCAATAGTGAAAAATGCTATAGTTATATATTACAGTCAAGAGATCAATACATATTCTTTGTATGGACCTCATACCATTTAAAGGATCTCCCCTGACATGTCTGATTATAAATTCCTGTCCCACTCAGATTTTTCCCCAAGACGTCAAGTATTATACAATTTTCAGTACATATTATTTCATGCCTTGAGGAATACTTGTTGAGTACTGACTGTCTTCTAGGCAAAAAGTATAGGATGCTGAGAAACAAAAACCCAAAAACGTAATAGTTGTGAAAGAATATAAGCAGATAAACATCATATATCATGTCACATGGTGACAGGTGCTATGAAGAAAAAAGGAGGTATTAAAAAGAGTCAATTGAGGTGTTATTTTTTACTGGGAATTCAGGAAAATCTGCATACAAGGAAGACAAGGAAGATGAGATTGTCTGGGGAAGTGTGTGCCCTGTAGGAGAAAGAGCCAAAGGAGAGACACTAAGGAAGATGCTTCTCTCAGATCTTCAAGACTCAGATGAAGCCAGAATGGTGAGGGGAAGGAGCAGGAGGGAGGGCGATGGGAGATGGTGTCAGAGGATGCTGGGAAATGAGGTGGTCCCCCAGCACAGCTGGAACTGCAAGACGCAAGGAGTCATTTCTTCACATTGTTCCCTGCACTTCTTAATTTTGTTCCGGAGGAATCCTCTGGGTGGAAATTATCCCCTCATTTTCCTCTGTTGGCTGACATTCTGGCGTCTGTATCTTCAGGGTCACACTTTGGAATACATGGGCTAGGTGCCACTCCACTGAGAACTGCTCATGCCTTGCAAAATACACAGATATACACACAACAAAAACACACGCAGTGCACTATGACCTCCAGGGGACATGTTACTGCAAGGCTCTTCTCTCTCCAGCCACAATAAGTAGGAAATAAATGAAGCAAGGAAGCTGTCAACAGTAGACAATCTTTACCTTAGAGAATGTAAAAATAGTACCCAAATTCCAGTTATAAATCCTCTCATGAACATGTAAGCATGAGGCTCCATAGCCCTATGACCATTTTGTTTTCTGTATGTAAGAAAAGATGAAAAGCACTTCACAACCATAGAGAGGAAAGAAATAGACACGATTGGAAAAAGAAGATCTAAAATGCCCAGGTGACCCTGCAAGACTGTGATGTGGAGAAAGCTTCCGTGGTTCTGGCAGCATTCCAGCACACTTATATCCCTTTGATGGCCAGAACAAACAATACAGCAGAAAAATCAATTAATTCTCAGAAAAAAGGAATGGTATCTTACAATGTTAAGACACTTACTGATTGAACATCCCACTAGAAAAAATAAGAAAGGGAATAAACCCTCCTTTTATAACAAAAAAATACTACATTAAATAGTAGAGGATTTTTTTTTTCGCAAGGATAGATTCATATCTGTTGCCAATCTTCCTCATGTATTCTCCACCGCAAAGCCCCAGTGCATGGTTGTATATCCTATTAGTAAGTCATTCTTGGTCTTCTATGTGGGCCACCACCACAGCATGGCACCCAACAGACGGGTGGTTCTGCAACCAGGAAGCAAACCATGGCCGTGGCAGCAGTGAATGCCAAACTTTAACCACTAGGGCATCAGGGCTGGTTCAATAGTGGGGAATTTTAAAAGATGAAATGGTAAATGACTTTCTAAATGATATTAAATGCAACAAGTTGGAAATGGAAAACGGAGTTCTGAACTTGGATCTACCACATATTAGCTGTTTGTCCAAGGAGACCAATCAGACCATTCTGAATGTTAACGTTCTCACTCTGCTAGTAGGGATGGCAGTGTCCTTTGCCTGGAGATGGTGAGCAGATTTAGTCAATACATGTAACATGCTTGACATAGTTAAAAAATTTTGGTTAGTGAATGATTATCGCTGGTGATGAGCTGAAGCCAAATTTTTCTTCTACCTCTCAGATGTTTCTGTTGCTCCTCCAGGTCTAGATAACGAAATAGTTTTAAAGTAAAACTCATTAGCATAATTCTTTTTGCATACTAAATATAATTTTTTATGTGAATACCCAACATGCCAGACAATACTGTGAAATGCATGCTAAGACTGCTGTTGCAAAGTAACATCTACTTTCTCGATCTGGGATTCCTAGTAAATACAGAACATGCTCAAATGCATTCCATCTTAAACATTTTTAAAAACTGCAATCAGTTCACTGCACAGGCCTTAAAACCTTACACTCTATTTTACAGCTCCTCTTCAGTGCAAAGCTCCTCAGATAGGTTTTAATTTTACTGGAGCCACTTTACACCTCCCATTCCTTTTTCATTCATTCCACCTACATGTCCTTTCCCATCACTTAATTACAACAATTATCTTTATATTTCTGAGTCCAAAAGACACTTCTCTTTTTGTTATACTAAATAAACTAATTGTAAATTAGTCAGTCTACCTAGCAAAAAAACATGACAATCTCTCAGTTCTGGGCAAGGCTGCTTTGGCTCTCAGGTGACCTGAGGTAAAACTTCTCCTCTCCCACTTTCTCTGAACCTTTCATAAGGTACCTGCTGAGCTCTCAGACTCACCTGGATGGAGTCTCTGAGAGGAAGGGGTCCATGTGGAAGTCTGAATTCCTTCCTGGATGGTTGATGATGGAAACTGAAGCTCTGTTCCCAGAGAGGACAGCAGGAAGGAGTGAAACATCAGTTCCCCAGCAAGACATAGGCCTCCAAAAGCAGCAAGCATGTTGATTCAACTCAGTGTTGCACATGCTGATGGCCTGCAGCAGAGGAGATGTTTACAGCTCTCTCCGTCCGCTCACTAGGCACTGTTTCCAATGTTGCTCCCGTCTCTGAGCACATCATTTTCTGTGGGACACTGATATGGACACAAAGAAAATTATTCCTGCTGACTCTCTGTGCTCAAGAGACCAGATTAGAAGTCAAGGTATATCTAGTTTTTATTACAACTTCTCCAAGAATTTCCCTGTCTTCTGGAGGTCTAAACCTCCTTGCATCTTATCCCAATCTTGAGTTAATGTTTTTTCCAAATCTGAGACTGATGAATCTGTTTTGGCTAGGTCCCTTTGTTCTCCAAAGTATTGACTTGTGGCAGGGAACAATTCCTGATGTCTCCCCAAAATTTCTCTTCCCCTCTTCAACAAGGGAGGGAGCTGTGTTTCTTTGATATGAAACCATGGGTATGATCATTGATGTGAAACCGTGGGTATGATCATTGATGTGAAACCATGGGTACTATAACCTTTGGCTTCATGATACTTTTGATAAATCAATTATGAGTTTCATGCTCTTAACACAAAGTAAAGCTGTCTTTTAATCCTTTATTTGAAACAATATTACTTAATTATAAGATACATTTAGATCTTTTTATGAACCATGGACAGAGCTAACATCCTGGTGTGAGTTTGCTCATTTAAGTTTTACTAATGTCCATTCTCTGCGGTCAGTACTATCATAAACTTGTCTTCTTTTGCAGAAACAGAGCTCAGAAGGGTAAAATGATTTTCCCCAAGTTATGACTGAGTAAGGGATGAGATTTCTTTGAATTCCAAGTTATTTCTGTTCTCATACTCTAGGTCAGTGGTTCTCTACCAGGGGTGATCTTCCCAGCAAGGACACTTGTCATTGTCTAGAGACATTATTGCTTTCTATAACTGGGGAAGTACTACTGCCACCTAAAGGGTTGAGGCCAGGAATGCTGTTGAACATTCTATAACACACAGGATATCCCCACCACAAAGAAATTCTCAAGCATAAATGTCAACAGTGAGAAGATTGTGAATGCTATTCTAGACAAGAATTTCTCCAACATTAATGGGTATGTGAATCACTTGTGATCTTGTTCAGATGCAAATTTGGATTCAGCACATCTAACGTGAGGCCAGACTTTCTACATTTGTAACTAGTTCCCCATTGATCCTAATGCTACACGTTTTGGTCTGTGGTTGACTCTAAGTATCAATGTTTGGTCCAGTACAGGATCAGATGTAGATATTTTGAGGGCTTCTCCACCAAGAAGCCTCCCACACACCTCAGGTCTGACATTGTCATCAAATGGACTCAATAGTTCAGCTTTTGCCTACACACGTTTACACACGCCTCTTGATTATTTCCCTCTTGGCAGGAAATAAAATTTTAGGCCTCTTTTTTTTTTTGTCTATAAACTCAGGAAATTCCATCTACATTATGGAGTGGATGTGAGAATTAAGTAATGTTTTAGATCTCAGCTATAAAGATTAAAAATGCAGATATTCTTTAGGTGAGAATTTCTTAGTCTCAGTATGATTTGCATCCTGGGACAGATCATTCTCTGTGGTGGGGTCTGTCCTGTGCGTTGCAGAGTGTCTAGAACGTCCCTGGCTTCCACCTACACCTCTCCAATGTCACAGCCTAAAATGTCTCTGGACACTGCTCAATGTCCCCTGGGGGACAAAATTGCTCCTGGTTAGAACCACAGTTTAAATTTAACCACTTCAAAATATATTTGCTGATTGGTATAGTATCAATTATTATAAACAATGTGAAAGACCATCAAAAGTGTAAATAGCACAGCCATACCGTGAAATATTATGAGCCCACCAAAGTAATGAATCATTGTTACAGGTTTTGGTTAGAGGGATGTCCATAAGGTAACATTGGGTAAGAAGGAAAGGGAGAGACAAGCTGGAATAAACGATTGTCCTAAAATGTTAAGAGTACTTATCTTCTGCACAGTATCCTATTTATGTATTTAAATTAAAAGTATGTAAATATGTATCGATGTATATACAGAAAGAAAACTTCTAAAAGAAAGTAGGAACTTAAGGAAGGAAGAATGACAGTAAGAAAGAAATTAGGTTAAGTTTAGTGCTTTTAAAACAACTGTAGAAAACAAAATAGATTGAAAGTTTCAAACTAATTTGATTTACATATAAACTATTAATACTTGAATGGTATCAGCATGGGTCACTAATTCATGATTAAATTGCCAAAGACTTGGAAATAAAAGAATATAATAGAAAGCCTTTTAAAAATCCAGAGAGGAAGCAGTGTCTAAAGTTATAATTTCTTCTTATATAAAGATTCAAATATGCTTATGGAAGATACAGATAATGGTCAAATGGTGAAGAATGCCTCCAGATGATGGCTAAAGGGGATGCAACTTTGAGAAATAAATCTAATCAAAAAACACCAAAGTAAAAAGTAAAGACTAACAGAGATGTGAAGCATGTTGCAAATATATATGAAGGGTGATTTATTAGCACAAAGTATGCAGAGGAAACTTCACTTTGGTTTTTGTTTAAAGCAAGGACTTACATGTGAAGAATATTAAAGTGACAGGTCAATTTTTTCAGTAAAAACAGCAAAGGAGGAACACAATACGAGCAACTGATGCGTCAGAGCAGAGACAATTTTGTTCTTTCTGATGAAATTGTAAATGGGAACTTTTTAAAATATTTCTCCTTCTGAGAGTTTGTCGTTAGTGTGTAGAAACACGATAGATTTTTGCATATTTATTTTTTATCATGCAACTTTATTGAATTTGTTTTATTAGTTCTAATGGTGGTTTGGTGGAGTCTGTATGGTTTTCTGTATATAAAATCATGCCATCTGCAAATATTGACAGTTTTACTTCTTTCTTTTCAATTTGGATGCATTTTATTTCTTCCCCTTTTTTGCCTAATTGCTCTAGCTGGGAATTCCAATCGTGTGTTGAACAAAAGTGACAAGATTGGGCATCCTTGCCTTGTCCCTGATTAGCGGAAAAGCTTCAGGCTTTTCACCGTTGAGTAGGATGTTATCTGTGGGCTTGTCATTTGTAGCCTGTCTGTTGAGGTACATTCCCTCAATACACACCTTGTTGAGGGTTTTTATTATAAATGGAAGCTGCATTTTGTCAAGTGCCTTTTTTGCGTTTATTGGGATGATCATATGATTTTTTCTCCTTCATTTAGTTAATGTGGTGTATCATGTTGATCTATTTACAAATGGTAAACCACACTTCCATCCTGGGAACAACTCCCACTTTGATCATAATACATGATCCCTTTAATGTATTGTTGAATTTGGTTTGCTAATAGTTTATTGAGGATTTTTGCATCTATGTTCATTATGGACATTGGCCGGTAATTTTCTTTTCTTGTGGTATCCTTGCCTGGTTTTGGTATTAGGGTAATGTTGGAATTGTAAAATGACTTTGGAAGTATTCTGTCCTCCTCAGGTTTTTGGAAGAGTTTGAGAAGGATTGGTATAATTCTATTTTTAATATGTGGTCTTTAACTCTTTTGTTGGTTTTTGATTACCATATCAATCTTCTTGCTAGCAATTGGTTTATTGAGATTTTCTATTTCTTCATGCTGCAGGCTTGGAAGGCTGTATATTTCTAGGAATTTAACCATTTCTTCTAGGTAGTCCAATTCCTGGTGTATAATTGTTCATGTAGTGTCTCACGATACTGCATTTCTGTGGTATCAGTTGTGATGTCTCCTCTTTCATTTCAGATGTCATGCAGTCAAGTCCTGTCTTTGTTTGTGGCTGTGGAGCCTGGCTAAAGGTTTATAAACTGTGCTTGTCTTTTCAAAGACCCACCTTTTAGTTATATTGATCTTTTTTTCCCTCTATTTCATTTATTTCCCTCTGAGATCTTTATTTCCTTCCTTCTACTACCTTTGGGCTTCGTTTGTTCTTTTCCCACTTCCTTGAAATGTCAAGTTAGATTGTTTATTTGAGATTTTTCTTCTGTCCCGAGGTATGTCTGTATCACTGTGACTTCCCTTTTAGAAATGCTTTGCATAATATCATAAATTTGGGTATGTGATATTTACATTTTAATTTGTCTCCAGGTCTTTTTAAATTTCTCTTTTGACTTATTTTTTGACATATTAGTTGTTCAGTAAAGTGGTGTTTTATTTCCACATATTTGCGATTTCTAGTTTTCTTCTTTTAACTGATTTCCAGTTTCACACCATTGTGGTTGGAAAAGATGCTTGATGTGATTTCAACCTTCCTAAATTTATTGAGACTATTTTTGGCCTATCATATGATCTATCCTGCAGAATGTTTCATGCACACTTGAAAAGAATGTGTGTTCCACTGCTTTTGGGTGGAATGTTCTATATATATTGATTAAGTCCATCTGGCCTAGTGTGATATTTAAGGCTGAATTTTCCTTCTTGTCTTGATGATTTATCCATTAATGTAAGTGGGGTATTAAAGTCCTCTACAATTATTGTATTGCTGTCAATTTCTGTCTTTAATATTGGCTTTTTATATTTAGGTGCTTTTACGTTGGCTGCATAAGTATTTATAAATGGTAGATCTTGTTGTTGGATTGACCCCTTTATCATTATGTAATGCCCTCTTTGTATATTACTGCAGTCTTTGTATTAAAACCTATTTTGTATGAAATTAAGCATAGTTATCTCAGCTTTCTTTTGGTTTTAATTGGAATACAACATCTTTTATCCATCTTTTAACTTTCAGTGTGTGTATATTCTTACATCTGAATTCAGTCTCTTGTGGGCATCATATAGATGGGTCTTATTTTTAGATCCATTCAGCCACTCTGTGTTTCTTGACTGGAGAATTTTGTACATTTGCATTCAAAGCAATTATTGACAAGTGTGTGTTTACTGCTGTTTTTAAAATTATTTTCTGGCTGTTTCAGTAGTTACTCTCTGTTACTTTCTTCTTCTCTTGGTCTCTTCTTTTATGGTTTGATGACTTTCTTCACTATTATGCTTAGATTCCTTTCCCATTATCTTTGTTTATCTACTATAGGTTTTTGCTTTGTGGTTACCATGTAGCTTACATAAAGCAAGCTATATTTATAACAGTCTACTTTATATTGATAACAAGTTAGAGCACATTATAAAACTGCATTTTTGCTCTCTCCTCATGTTTCATAATTTGATGTCACATTTAACATCATTTTATTCTGTGTATCCCTTAACCTATTATTGTAGTTATAGTTATTTTTACTACTTTTGTCTTTATCTTCATACCAGCTTTATATGTGATCAATTCACTGCCTTTGGTATATATTTACCTTAACAGTGAGATTTATAATTTCATATGTTTTGTTGTTGCTAATTAGTGCCTTTTTTCAGCTTAAAGGTGTCCCTTTAACATTCCTTGTAAGGCTGGTTTAGTGGTGATGAACACTTTTAGCTTCTGCTTGTCCTGAAAATTCTTTATTTCTTCCTCAATTCTAAATGAAAACTTTCCCAGGTAAAGTATTCTTGGTGGAAACCATTTTTTTTTTTATCAGCACTTTGAATAAATTGTGCCTCTCTTTTCTGGCTGAGAAGGTTTTGCTTAAAAATCTGCTGATATTAATATGTTGGTTCCCTTGCATGAAACAAGTTGGTTTTGTCATGGTGCTTTTAAGATTTTCTCTTTATCTGTAATTTTTGACATTTTAATTATACTGCATCTGAGTGTGGATCTCTTTGGGTTCATCCTATTTAGAATTCTCAGGACTTCCTGGATCTGGATGTCTGTTTCCTTCCCAAGGTTAGGAAAGTTTTCAGTCATTGTTTCTTCAAATATAAATTTTTTGTCCCTTTCTCTCCCTCTTCTCCTTCTGGTACCCCTATAATGTGGATGTTATTCTATTTGATGTTGTCTCAAGGTATGGTGACTTTTTATAATTCTTTTTTCTTTTTGCTGCTCTGTTTGGGTATGTGCCACTGTCCTGTCCTTGAGGGCACTGATCCTTTCTTCTGCTTCATCTCATCAGATGTTGAACCCCTGGAGTGTATTTTTCAGTTCAGTTATTGTTTTGTTCAGCTCTGTGTATTCCATTTGGTACTTTCTTAAACTTTATACCACTTTGTTGAAATTCTCAATGTGTTCATCTCTTCTTCCTGAGTTTGAAGAGTACCTTTATGACCATTATTTTGATATCTTTATCAGGAAAATTACTTATCTCTGTTTTATCAAATTTTTTTCTGAGGTTTTCACTTGTTTTTCTGTTCTTAACATATTCTTTTTTGTCCCCATTTTGCTTGATTATCTGTGTCTTTTCTATGAATTGGGTGAAACAGTTACTTTTCCCCATCTTGAAAGAATGGCCTCATGTGGAAGATGAAACTTATTGTTTATCCTTGCCTTAATTCTTGGTTTTCTCTCAAATCTTTATGATGTCCAATCATCCTGTTTTATTTTTCATAGCTTCCTGTTGTTGTGGGTGTGCCAAGACCTGTCAGTGTTCCAAATGGCAGAAGCTTAGTCAGCATCTAGTTTCTGGCAAATTGAAATAAGACCTCAGACAGCAGGTTTTAAAATATGCAAGTGTATAGAGTCCTGTGGGACCACCATTATAAACCTTGCCAGCCTCCAGGCTAGGTGATCTGGAAGTGTCTTTTGTGCAACAGTTGGGAAAACCAGGACTCTAGATGCCAAGTGTATAAGCTCCTTTCTGGGAGGTACCAGTGAGCTGTGGTAAGACAGAGAGAGTTCAAAGAAGGTGCCTCCAGTCGACACTGTTTGAGAGCCAGTCGATGAAGGAGAGTCCCTTGTTGAGTAGCAACAGAAGCTGAGGTACTGGATGTAAACCAGGCGCATCAGACATGAGGAACCCCCCACCCAGAGACACTGGTGGACCAGATGCAGTACAGAGAGTGTTAGATAGGGCCTATCTTCTGAGACCTCTGGGTAGGTTGTGGTGAGCCCTTAGATGTGTGTTATAGTAGAAGCCTGCCCCTCAGGCAGCAGCTGCAGTGATAAGCTGTAAGCCTCTTTCACAGAGAGACTGAGCTCCTGGGCCTCCTGCTCCTTGCTGTGCCCTGAGGGCAGTTTCTGTTTAATGACATTTTTTCTGTTTTTTATATTCTTGAGGGGCCAGTGTACATAAGCTCTGCTGGGTTCCAGAGCCGGGTGATATAGAGATGTCCCCTCGCAGCAGCGGCAAAAAATGGAGCACCAGACAAGGGTATAAACTCCTTTCTGGGAGATACCAGAAGGCTGGAGCAGGGCAGAGGGAGAGCCCAAAGACTCCATCCCTGGCCTCTGTTCCTTAGGAATGCCTCCCCTGGCCTTTATGAATATGGTAGACCACAATTTGTCAGGCCAAAGCACCTGGGCAAGTAAATAGGGCTCTTTTTTCGGAAAAAGTATGTGCTATGTTTCAGTCTTCCATCAGTGAAGTGTCCTGGGGTGGCTGCCAGCCAAGAACTGTCTCTCTGATGGTTACAGTTCATGGGACCCAAGAGCTCAAGCCCCCCTGGCCTCGTGAGCCAGCTTTCCAAGTGGTGTCCCCTAGGCTCCTACCTTAAAAACTGGGGCTCTGTAGGTACAATAAAAAGCATGGGTACCAGGTATATGTACAATCTCCCCTGCACAAGACACTGGCACTATGGAGTGTGGCAGAAGGAGAGCTCATGAAGTGTGCCTGCAGGCATTAGCTAGGCAGTGGGGGTGGCAGGGATGGCATGCACTGGCTTTAGCAAGGCAGAGGGGGAACAGGAGGGGTGCCTGACACTTTAGCGAGGCAGAGGGGATATCAGTGAGGGAACTTAACCAAAGCAAAGGGAGAGCGCAAAAATGGTAGCCACCAGTGCCTCCTTCCTCAGAAAGAACCTTGACAGAGCACTCCCCCTCTGGTGGATGCATTAAGGTTGGCAAATTATTCCCCTTCACATATGGTCTGGGCACTTTTCAGACTGCTCCTTCTGCGTTGGACACTGAAGCAAGTGAGTACTTGCCCAAACGCCTTAAAAGCAGTTTCTCCATTTTCTGTATCCATTTGGGCTTATGGTCATAATTCCCAATTGTTTTCAAATTCAGATGTTTTGGAGGCTTGTCTTGCAAATACAGATCTTCAGAGTTGAGGTGCTTGAATTGGGGTGTGAGTCCCTCACTCCTTGGGGAGAAGCTCCAGGTTTGTGAGGTCCCCCTGTTTGTGGGTTTCTGCCCCAGGGGTGGGGACTTGGGCAAGACTAAGTCTCAGCCAATTTTAACAACTACCTTAAAAGGTCATTAAAGTTTATTGTGAACTTTCTTAAATTTTACACAAATGGAAATGTAGTGTGTGTAGCATAATTTTGTATGCCTCTTTTAATTCATCAAGTTTTACATGTAAAATATGTGCACTTTGTAGTATGTAATTATTCTTCAACAAATTACTTAAGAAGGGAAAATTCTAGAGGTGCCGAGATCAGGACAGGATCCAGAGCACAAGCAGCTGCTTCACACTGAGCAGCGGTAGGAGACATCTCGTCTACCTGGGTGGAAAAAAAGTGTCATCAATGGATACAGGGACAGTAGAAGTAAATTAAAGCAATTTACACTTGATCCACTTTTTTTGGGTAAAACTGCTTCGGTGGCTTGGGGTTCACTGATTCGGATCCCGGGTGCGGACATGGCACCACTTGTCAAGACAGCTGTGGCAGGCGTCCCACATATAAAGTAGAGGAAGATGGGCACGGATGTGAGCTCAGGGCCAGTCTTCCTCACCAACAAGAAGAGGATTTGTGGGGGATGTTAACGCAGGGCTAATCTTACTCAAAATATATATAGATATATATATAGAAACAGAGTTAACTGATCATATATTGATTCAAGTGAGAAGAGCAACATGGCCTCACACAATATCATGGATGAGCCTTAGAGACACAATGTGGAGACTCACAGCTTGCAGACCCACGATGAGATCAGCAGAGCTCAGAACAACTCCCCACCAAGCAATCCCTTTGGTAATAAAGGTAATATATTAAATCTTTTTCTTTCAGGATGGCTTGTTATGAAGCAACAGGTAACTGATTCAATAAACAAATTGAACAGAAGGGAGGACCATTATAATAATCTGCTCCTGATTATTCTTGGCATTGGTTCTTATTGTTGAAGACAGCATCCGTAGTTACTCTGTTATTTCATTTTATTTTAGACAACTGTATTTTAAACCTCTCATAAGGGTTCATTTCCAGGTAACCAGGAAAGACTGAAAGGACATGCATGTTTGTTCAGGAAAACTGGGACCCAGATTCACATGGCTGGACAGGAAGTCAAGCTCTCTTTTGGGTCATTCTTTAATCATAAAAGATAGATATCCTGAGCATAATGGATGATAATGATAATGATCATTCAACATCCCTTTCATAGTGATGACAATACCTAGAAGGGGGAAAACATTTTTTCTTTATAGCAATGAAAGCGTTTGTGTTGTAAATAACACTGGAAGTTTGCAAGCAGAAACAAAAGCTAATTCAATAAAAAGTAGAAAAACATCAATTAATCCTTCTTCAAAAATACAAAACCGTTTACACATGGCTACCAATCCTCCATACTCCAATGAGTAGATGTACAGAGAAAAAAATAAATATTCTGCACAGAATACAAGGTGTTGTTCTAAGTTTGGCTTCATAAAATTGAAAGTCCTCTGTGATTCTAAGGTCATATTAAGTCACTGTGTTTATTGAAACCTGTCCTTCAATGAAAAGTCCTCTGGGAAAAATGCGCTTGATGGGCATTTTGCCAGTGACTAGGGTGGGCCTTGTGGACACCAGACTGAAAGAACATAAGACCCTAATGAGGAGAATAAAACCCAGTGACCAATTACACATCACCACAGTGTGTTACAGTCTACATTACCTGGAGGAGCAGTTGAGACAGTGACATACAAAGGAATGCCTGGCATAAAGTGAAAATTGTGCTCTCAGAGTTCCTCTATTATAAAATTATACAAACTGCCTTGGTCATCAAGTGCAGTTTTTTTTTCCATACAAGCAATACAATTCATGATAATTCTTTTAGTAAAACAAAAGAAAAATTATTTGTTATGATATATGTCGTTTGAGAAAAAATATTCTAAAAAAAAATCCATGCTGTTTCATTAAGCAAATTGGAATTTACAAATATTCTGATCCATGACTGGAATAAATTTTGAAAAGTAAGAAAACAACAAAGGGAAAAAATGTTAGTTATCAAAGAGAGCAGAAAGCTTAATAAAGGGAGTTACTTGAATAGAGAAGCTGAGGTGAAAGAAGTAGAAATACCAGGAAATAAATAGAAAGAACAATATCACTTCAAACCTCTGATCAAATGATCATATCTTCTGTCCCTGAGGTTTTGACCTCTGCAATCACGGGCACTTCTTCAGTGCTGGGACAATATTGTAGTTTCCTTCACAAAGAATGATTTGAGAGCCTTCTTTATGTCTTTGTTCCTCAGGCTGTAGAGGAAGGGGTTCAGCATGGGTGTGACCACAGTGTACATCACTGAGGCTGTGGCACTGGAGTGTGAGCTGTGGGTGGCAGCAGAGCTGAGGTACACTCCTAAGACTGTACAATAAAATAAGGAGACAGCAGAGAGGTGAGACACACAGGTGGAAAATGCTTTGTACTTCCCCTGAGCTGATGAGATTCCACGTATGCAGGAAACTATCTTGGAGTAAGAGTAAAGGATACCAGCAAAAGGACCCCCACCCAGCAGGACGGCTGCAAAATACATCACCACATTGTTAAGAAAGGTGTCAGAACAGGCAAGTTGGACCATCTGATTAAGTTCACAAAAAAAGTGGGGGATTTCCAAATTGGTACAGAAGGAAAGCCTCAATGCCGTTAAGCTTTGTAATAAGGAATTCAGGATACACACAATCCAGGATCCCAGAATCATCAGTCCACAGAGCCGGTGGTTCATGATGACTGTGTAGTGCAGGGGGTGGCAGATGGCCACAAACCAGTCATAGGCCATCACTGTTAGGAGAAAGATGTCCAACACTCCAAAGTGTATGAGAAAATAAATCTGTGTGATGCAGCCCTCATAGGTTATGACTTTGCTTTGTGTCTGGATGTTCCACAGCATCTTTGGGATGGTGGTGGAGGTGAAACAGATATCTACGAAGGACAGGTTGCAGAGGAAGAAGTACATGGGTGTGTGGAGGAGGGAGTCTGAACTGACAGCCAAGATGATGAGCAGATTTCCACACACAGTAATCAGGTACATAGTGAGGAAAAGCCCAAATATGAGGAGCTGCCATTCTGGTTTCTCTGAAAATCCCAGAAGAAGAAATCCTGAAATTTGTGTATTATTGCCTGGTTCCATGTGGTGGAAGTGACTTCTAGGAAAGAAGGAAATAAAATGACTAATTTTCACACAAACTCGCATTACTAACATACTTGAAATGCTACAATTTATCATTTGTAGTCAAAAAATTCATGTTAATATTATGTCTATGGATATGGCCCCTTTGGGGATCCCTCATGCTACATCTGATATGGAATTTTTGCCCTAATCAACATTTTTTCTTAAGGGTCATGTATTCTACAGTTTTAATGACAGGTTCTTCATGCATTTGAGGAATGTAAACTGAGTGTTGACCATGATTTAGGCACTGTCTTGCCCATGCATATAAGATCCTGAAAACAAAAGTCCCTACAACTCAATGATGGAGATGAATATGCAGTGTAGGTAAATGATAAAATTACATAACATTTCAGATGGTGCAGGTGGCTGAGGAAAAGGAAAGCAGGCATAAAGGAGAGAGTGAAGAGGGTATTCTATTTTTCATGCATATTTAGCCAAGACCTGAAAACAAGGCGACATGTGAACAGAGACCTCAAGTAGGACAAAGAGGGAGATGCAAGTTTACGTGGGGAAGTGTTTGTCCGGCAGAGGGAATGGTCAGTGGAAAGGCCCCATGGAAGGTGCTTCTTTCAGATGTTCAAGTCAAAAAAAGTGAAGTCAACATTGCAAAGTGCGTGAGGCTGAGAGAGTGATGAGAGATCTTGTCAGAGTGTTATGGAGTGAGGTGGCCTCTCTGCTACAGGTGAAACCTCATCCACTCTAGCTCTTGTCCTTTTTTTAATCTTCTGAATTGAAACAGATCCCTGTCATAGTACTTTGTCTTGATTGAATACTGGCCCATCTATTGTAAGAGTCACCTTAGTATATGTGAGTCCTGCTACCCCTCTTCTGAGGACTTCCCACACTCCACAGGTCACACAGACACATGCACCTGTGGCACACCACGGCCTCCTGGGTTGTGTTATTCCCATGTCTTTCTCAGGTCCACACATACTGAAAATGCTAGGAATGAACACAACCCAAGTTGGCCAGATCAATGATCTCTTCTTCTGTGTAATATGGACATGGTTCCCAGAAAGTCCACTACTTAAGCCCAAATAAACTTGGGCTCCATATTGGGGTGGCCATTTTCTGCCATCCATTAATATAAACATTAAAAAATCTACTCAGTAAACAGAGAGAGAGAGAATAAAATGGATGAGTAGAAAAGAGATCTCATAAGCTCAGGTGTCAGCTGAAATTTCAAGACACAGAGAGCCCTACATTCAAATGCTCTTTATTAATTTTGTTTCCAAGAAATCCCCAGGGTAGAAATGATCATGTCATTTCCATCTATTAGTTAACATTCTGGCATCTGTATTTTAAGGGTCATGTTTTGGAGTACATGGGCTAGGTACTACTGCCCCTAGAACTGTGTTAGTCCCGCAAAATACACAGGCACACACGCACAACCAGCAGACACACACAAACACACACACACACTGTGCTGTGACTTCCTGGGGCCGTGCTACTACCAGACACTTCTGACCCCAGCCACAATAATTAGGAAAGAAATGATACAAAGGAAGATGTCAACATCAGATTATCTTTACACGAAAGCATGTAAGTGTACACAAATTCCAGCTTGTAAGCCTCCCATGAACATGTAAACATGGGACTCTATATTCATATAAACATTGGGTCCCGTATTTAAGAAAACATAAACAGCACTTCAAAAACTGAGAGAAGAAAGATACAGATGAAGCGAAAAAAAAAAATCAAACAAGCTCAGTTGGTTCCTAGCAATTGTGATGAAGAGAAAACTTCCTTGGTTCTGGCGCATTCCAACTCCAGTTAAATCCCCTTGATGCTCAGAATAACTAAGAAAGCAGCAAAAAAACTCACAGTTTATCCTCAAGAGAAGATAACTTAATCTTACAATAATGAGACATATTACTAATCGAACGTCCGACGAGAAAAATGAGCATAGCGAATGGGCCCTCGATTTATAACAGAAAATACACAACATGCAAGTATTGTGAGGGGTTTTTAAAAATGTAATGGTAAAAGACTTTTTAATAGTATTAAATGCAAAAATTCTGCAATTGGAAACTGAGTTTTGAATCTTGGAACTACCACATATTAACTGTTTATCTATGGAGAGCCAAAGGACCATTCTAAATGTGAATATCCTCACCCAAATAGTCTGTAGGTGGTCGACAGATTTAGTCAGTATGTGAAAAATGCTTAAAATATCTTCTTCCTGTTAGTAAATGAATGACTATCACTGGTTATAAATTGAGACCAATTTTTTTCTGCTACCTCTCGAGTGTCTCCATTGCTTCCCCACTCTAGGGGATGAAATAATTGTAAAATAAAACTCTGTAACATACCTTTTCTGCGTAATAAATACATTTTTTTTATTGGCTATCCAACATGGAGACAATACTGTAAAATGTACCTCTCAAGAACTGTTGTTGCAAAGTAATACCTACCTCCATGGTCTGGAATTTCTAATAAATACAGAACATGTTCAAATGCACCCCTCTTAAATATTTAAAAAATGTCTTTAGCTTACTATACGTACTTCCAAACATAACTATATTTTACAACTCCTATGAACTGCAAAACTCAGATATGTTCTAATTTTACTGGAAATGTTTTACACCTCCCATTCCTTCTTCATTCTTATCCAACTGGACTTCTTGTCCCATCATTTAATTGTAACAACAACCTTTGTATTTCTGAGTTCAAAAGATGCTTCTCACTTTTAACATATTAAATAAATTAATTATAAATTAGTTAATCTACTCATCAAAAAATGGCAATATTTCAGCTTTGGCTAGACTGGTTTGGCTCCCAGGTGACCTCAGGTAAAAGTTCTCTTCTTCCACTCTCTCTGAACCTTTTATGAAGTACCCAGTGAGCTCTCAGACTCACCTGGACGGGACCTCTGGGACAAAGGTCTTCATGTGGAAATCTGAATTCCTTCCTGGATGACTGTTCTTAGAGATTGAAGCTGTGTTTCCAGACACTACAGCAGGAAGCAGTCAAACATCAGTTCCCAAACCAAACTTAAGATTCCATGAGCAGTAACGATACCCTGTCCAGCTCAGAGGTTGCGCATGTGGATAGACTGTCACAGAGGAGATGTTTACAGCTCCCTATGTCTGCTCACTAGGCGCTGTTTGCATTGTTACTCCCACCTCTGAGTGCATCAATTCCCTGTGAAACACTGGTCTGGACACAACAGAAATTATTCCTGTTGACTCTCTTTTTTCAAGAGACCAGATTAGAAATCAAGTGAATTCATTTTTTATTACTCCTTCTCCATGCACTCATTTGACTTCAAGAAGTCTAACCTCCCTTGCATTTATCTCAACCTTGATTTAGTGTTTTCTCCAAATCTAGATGGATGAATCTGACTTGATTAAGTTACTTGAGGCTCCAAATTATTGACTTGTGGGGGGGAGCAGCTCTTGATATCTATAGAAAATTGGTATTCCTGTCTTCAACCAGGAAGAATAGTGTGTTCCTTTGATATAAAACCATACGTACCATAACCATTGGCTTCATCGCACTTTTGACAACTCTATTAGGTGTCTCATTCTTTTAGCACAAATTAAGAGCTATCATTTAGTCCTTCATTTGTAAATGTTAGTTAATTATAACACATATTTAGATGCTTTTATGCACCATAAACCTAGCTTAGGTTCTTATATGGCTTATCTCATTTAAGTTTTTAAAAGTCCATTCTTTGTGGTCAGCCCTATTATGAACCTCACTTTACATTTTCAGAAATGGGGCTCAGAAGGGTAAAGTGACTTCTCCAAAGTTATGACTGAGTAAGTGATGAGTTCTTGTTGAAACTCCAAGTTGTTTTCGGTTCTCACGCTCTATGCCAGGAGTCGTCAACCAGGGGTAATTTTGCCTGCAAGGACACTTGGCACTGTCTGCAGATGTTTTTGATTCTCACAACTGCGGAAGTATAACTGCCACCTAATGGGCTGAGGCCAGGTGTACTGCTCAGCGTCCTACAATGCACAGAATGCCCCCACCACAAAGAACTGTGCAGCACAAATGTCAACAGTGGGAAGATTGAGAAATACTATTCTAAACCAGAGTGTCTCCACCATCAAAGTGCATACAAATCACTTGTGGATCTTGTTCAGATTCAGATTCTGATTCAGCGCGAGTAAGGCTGGTCCAGAGATTCTGCATTTGTGACTGCTCCCAGTTGATGTTGATGCTGCAGGTTTGATCCGTGGACCACTCTGAGTGTCCACACTGTGGTCCAGTGTTAGAGACAGATGTAGGTATTTTGAGGCGTCCTCCACTAGGAACGCTCTCACACAGCTTAGGTCTGACATTGTCATCAAAAGTTGGCCTCAGTAGTTCAGCTTCTGCATACACAAGTTTACACATCTCTCTCATGTATTTCCCTCATGACAGGAAACTGAACTTTTAGGCCTTTGGTTCTTTGTCTATAATCTCAGGATATTCCATCTCTGTTATGCAGTGGATGTGAGAAGTAAGAAATATTTTAGAGCTCAGCTCTAAATATTAAAAACAGAGATTTTCTTTAATTCAGAATTTCTCAATCTCAGCACGATTGGCATTCTGGGACAGATCATCGTCTGAGGTGGGGTGTGTTCTGTGCATTGCAGGCCTCCACCCACCCCTCCCCAATGTCACAGCCCAAAGCATCTCTGGGTGCTGTTAATGCCCCTTTGGAACAAAATTGCCCCGGTAAGAGCCACAGTTTTCATTAACCATCTCAAAATGTTTTAGTTGTATAGGTATATCAGCAATTTTGATAAAGAATATAAAAGAACAGCAAAAGTTTAAATGGCACAGCCACATCATGAGAAATTTGGGGACCATCAAAATAATGAATCAGCATTTTGCTGGTTTATTAGAGTGATGTCCATAAGGTACCACTGAGTAAGAAAGAAAGGGAGAGACAAGATGGAATAAAACATTTTCCTAAAACATAAAGAGCACTTCTAATGTGCACAGGAGTCTGCTTATGCATTTGAACTTAAGGTGTGTGAATATGTATGGGTACATACATCAAAAGAAAAGTTTTTTTTAAAAAAAAAACTAGCAACTTAGGGAGGGAAGAATCACAGTGAGGATGCTATTGACTGAATGTAGTACTTTCAAAACAACTGTAGGAAACCAAAGAGATTGAAAATTAGAAATCAACTTCATACAAATATAAAATATTAAAATTTGATGACATTCATGAGTGGCTATTCATGATTCAATTGCTGAAGACTTGGAAAAAAGGGATATAACAAAAAGGTTTTTTTGAAATTCAGAGAGGAAGCAGTATCTAAAGTTATAATTTTATTTCATATGAAGATATAGGAGTTTAAATATGCTTATTGTAGATACAGATAATCTTTAATCAAATGTAAAGGAGATTGGCTTCCAGATTATGGGCAAAAATGATACACCTTTTAGAAATAGATGTAATCACAAAACACAAAAAGAAAAAATCAAGGATTAACAGAGATGTTAAAACAAGTTGGAAAAATGTATAACGAGTGATTTATTAGCACAATATGCAGAGGAACCTTCATTTTGATTTTTATTTAAAGCAAAGATTCTCAAGTGAAGAATAAAAATGACAGCTCATCTTTCAGTTACAAAAAAATCAAAGGAGGAACACAAGATAAATGACTGATAGAATCGACCACAGAATTTATAAACTCTTACACATTCTCCTCAGTAGATCTATACATGAACCAGTGAACCAAAAGGAAAACAGCTAGTTGGTGAAAAAAAAATCCTTTTATTTTTTGAAGGAATAAATACAGAAACAGGAATAGAAACACTGTGACCTCGTCGTACAAAAGCTAAGGACTCCCATGGACAATTCACAACAGAGAAGCATAGGGCTACAAACCCACAAACACAGTCAGGTTCACGGGTAATAAAATAAGTGGAAAGTAAAGCTCATTAGCATACCTCTTTTCACATGTTACATAATTTTCCATCATGCGAATACCCAGAGTGAGAAGATAGCATGATAGATATGCCTCATGACCTGCTGATGTAAGATAATCTTTTCAAGCATTCCTTAGTCTGGATCTTTCTCATCTTTAGGGAAATACAGTCAAATACGCTTCACTTCAAAAATAAAGAAAGAAACGCCCTCACTTCACGGAACTTCCCTTCTCAGTTGATACGCTATTTTTCCACACTCATTAACTGCAAAGATCCCTAGAATTCTGTTCTGCTTTTGTGGGGAGAACTTTACACCTCTCATTCCCTTTTCTAACTGAGCATCCATTACTCTAATTTAACTGTCAACACTGGACCCGTGTATTGCTGAATTCAACGTTCACTTTTTGGTTTGACATTACAAATGAATACATTAATTACTTGATAAAGCAAACAAACAAACACAGTGAGCTCTGCAATCTGGGCTGTGCAGGATTGGCTCTCAGGTCACCTCAGGTAAACCTTGGATTTCCTGCTCTTGAACCTTTCCCATGGTGTCTACAGGGCTCCTGGATGTTGTCTCTGAGAAGACGGTCTCTGAGTAGAAATATGATTTCTGCTTGGATGGTAGAGGAGGGAGACTGAAGGTCTATCACCAGACAAGAGACCAAGAAGGAGTCAAACATCAGTTATGAACAAGACTTAGGACTCCATAAGCAGCAACCACGTCCCACCCAGTCCAAGGTGACACATGCTGAGGGACTACAGCAGAAGGGACATTTACAGATGCCTATATCTGCTCATTAGGTACATTTCCTCTGGTTATTCCAACCCCTGAGCGCATAATTTCCCTGAGAGACACTGGTCTGTTCAAGAGGGAGATTTTTCTACTGATTCTCTGTTTCTTGGAGATCTGGTTAGAAGTCAGTGGGAGCCAGTTTTGCTTCCTCCTTTTCATTTAACCCTCCTGCCTTATAGAGGCCTGGAAGTACATTATCACATCCCTGAGTTTAAGTTCTGTCTAATAGGTAAGATGGAGAAACTTGTGGATTAGGCCTCTTGTATCTTCAAAGTATTAATTTTTGATGGGGACACAGCCCCTGACATCTCCAGAAAATTGCTTTTCCAGTCTTCAACAAGGGTTGTGAGAGAAGTGTTGCATTTGGGAGTAGCCACATTTTCGTTAAGACAAAAAGGTGAAGGTGATTATTTCAAGAGAACAACTGTATTCATGCAAGATTTTTGTTCTTTTGACGGACTTAAACCAGATTTGGGGACCACTCATTTCCTATCTTTCCATTTACACGTCCTCTGTGCTCTCCTAGTAATCCTCAATTGCTTTGACTTTTCTGATGGCAACAGTCTGTGTCTGACATTGTCCCAGGATGGCTTTTCCACATGTGAACTTCATCCTGGGCATCCCTTGTCATGAAATCTGCACTGACTCTCCACTATTTTCATAAATAAGTATCAATTCTGTAGCCAAAATATGTGCATTTCTGTTTTCTGAATGCTGTCTACCTGCCCAGGATCATGGTTCAATTTTCATCCTTTGCCCTGACTTTTGGTCAAAATAATAAACTCTTTGAAATATCTTGTGTACACCTTACAATTCAATTATCATCCACATTTATCCTGTGATCTCTCTTCCTGGAGACATTTTACCCTTTTATTCACCTTTAAGGCTCAGTAGTATGATAAGCATGTCTGCGTGGCCTTCACTAACCTCCCCTGGAAGAGTTGACTATGTTTGTATCCTCTTTGTCAGATTTCAGTGCCACCTCAGGTAATTGCATTCATTTATTTTATGTCTCTTATCCTGTGAATGCCTCAGGAGAAGGAACAATTTCTTACACTTTTCTTCATCCTTGGGACATAGTTTAGTGCCTACCATATAGTAATTGCTGCATAATAATTTGCAAAATTCCCAAAAGAGCAAATGGTTAAGTGACATTAAGCAGATATTGTCTACAATGAAAGAGAAAGGAGAAGAAGGGAAAAAGGAGAAACGTTCTTGAGCGGGGGAGGTTCCATGATTGTGAGCCATTTGGAGAAAGAAGATATTAAGGTATTCAGAATCTCTCTTACAAAACAGGGATTGGACAATTATTATGAGATATTCCGATATTAACAGTGAAAACACCTAAAGAGAGGTGACCTCCTCCTGGGACACAGAAGTTTAATAGTAGAAGAGGCGATCACGGAACACCAAAGCTGTTTCCCAAGATTGAAGTTGGGACAAATTGGCATCCTGTTTTTTGTCTCCTAGCTCTGGAGAACTAAGTCTCATAAGGGGAAGAGAGACAAAGAATATTTCATTAATGAAATTCATGGGAATTGAGCCCCTAAAGAAGCAGAAATTGTAAATGCTTCTGCTACACCCACTACAATCTATTCTCCCAATCTCAGGTGATGAGAAAACATCATTGCGTTCTGGCAACTTCATGAGTGGGGCCATCTGCCCTTCATGTAGGCATAACTTCCAACATTATTTATCATGCATGGAGGAAAGTGGATCAGTGCTGTCAGGCTATTCTGTGATGACATCGAGGTGAGCACAGCATTTTCACAAGTGCTCAGGGACCGTGTGATGGTGTGAGGGAGCCTTTTTATTGGTAGTTACTTTGGGGGCATCACTAGGGAAAGTAAGTTATACAGAATGTAGTAACAGCAAGTCCTGCCAATACAGACTCTGATTCTGGAAGGAAACTCGGGAATCAAACATCTTTCTCCGATCTATCTTTTCCAGTGTTTATGCTTAATCATGGGGCCTTCATTCCTCAATAGTATTTCCTTGTCTTTCATGGTTTATTCTTTTCCTCCCATTTTGGGAATGTCTGTTTATGCTTCTTCAATAATTTGTTTTTGCAGTCATTAAAAAGATCTTTTTTTTTTCCAGCAGTTAATATACGGTAGACACTAAATTTTATTCTGGATATTAAGTAATGGCTAAGACACTGTTTATTCTCACAAGGTACTCATTGTCTAAACACGATGAGAGATGTAAAAAAACTGTAATATCCTGAGGTGATGTTGAACTCTGGTGAAGTTTATCCAAAGAAGTTGACTCTGCAATGAGAGTCTAGTGAAAGCTTCACAGACAAGCTTGTGACTGTGCTCAGCCTTGAACAAGGTGTTGGAATTCTCCCAGGTGGTCGAGAGGTGGGAGCACTCCAGGATGAGCCAAGAGAGGAGGACATTTAGGGGTTAATTAGACTGTAAGGTGTGTTTATAAAATGACAATATGACATTGTAATTGCAATGCAGATTATTACTATCTGACCAATACTCAGTAGCAGAGGGTGGGAAATGAAACCACATGAGCCTGGTCAGAGAGAACACAGTCAGATGAAGAAAGAGCCTTATATTTTGGCCACAGGATTGTAGTTTGATTCTGAAATTAGTAGACAGTAAATGCAGGTTTCATGCAAGGGGACAGCCATGATCAGGTCTGCTCTGTGTAAAAGTCACCCAGGTCAATGTGAGGAACAGACTATTGCTGCTTTCAAAGTGTGAGAGAGACTGAGAGACGGAAACAGCACAGAAACCCTGGGAGTGGAAGGAGAGGAGTGGGTCTCTGAGGGGGGAAAATAATGTATCCAAAAATTCCAACTAATTTTTTCATTAACTAGAGTATTTTTACTAGAAACAATGCCAGAAATGTTGTATTCATCATTTAAATCTCCCAGAAACTATGAATTTGGTATCATTATCCTATTTTATGAGGAATGTGACTGACTGTAGTGATAGTGCTTGTGCAGGGCACATAATGGAGTCTGGAGACATGTTCACAACTCATCGTTTCCAGGTATTTTGCATTTCGCGAGTACTCATATTTAATTAACTTTATTTTTTGAAGAGTTGTACACTTACAAAAAACTTGCTTTGATAGTACAGAGAGTTTCCCTCAGCTCCATTCCCAGTTTATGCTCGTATGAACACATCCTGTCTGTTATCCTACACTACATTTAGTCCTTTCTGCCTAGCCTCCCCTGGCTGTGACAGGTTCTCAGGCTTTCATTGTTTTTTAAGAACCTGGTAATCTTAGGGAGTAACGGTCAGGTGTTTTGTAAAATGTGCTTCAACAGAATTTGTCTGTTTTATTCTCATGATTAGGTTGGGATTATGGATTTGGGGCAAGAAGATCAGAGGAGTAATTTGCCATTTTCATCACAGCATTTCAAGGGTCTGTGCTCTCCCTGTGACTTCCCCCCATTGATGTTGATGTTGGTCACCTGGCTGAGGCTGCGTTTGTCAGATGTCTCCCCTGCTCAGTCACTCTATCCCCTCTGTCCACCCCGTCCCCTTTGTAGGGACTTTTGTCTGTGCAGCCCACGCTTAAGGAGTGGAGAGTTAGCTTCAACCTCCTTTAGAGCAGAATGTCTGCGTGAATCATTGGTATTCTCCCACACATGAGATTTGTGTCTTTTCATTTCCTTTTTATTCAGTTATTTACATTGGTACAGTCATTGATATTCATACATTCTTCGGGTTATTATCCAACAACTTTATTTATTTTGTTGCTCAAATTGTTCCAGCTTTGGCAATCGGGAGCTGCTTCAGTTCGCTGATGTGTCCCTTTGGCGTACCCCCGTCATTCTTGGCTTTTTTTGAGTGGCATTTCATTACTTTCTTATGTTGAATGACACTTTAGTCTCATTTTACTACATTTCCTGCCCGGATCCTAGAACCAGTTATTTCTACAAGGAGCGCTGTTTCCTTTTGTTGGAGTGTGGTATTAGAATTAAGACCTGGGTACCAGGTGTGTTTGTTGCTGTCAGGGCATTAGATCCTTTCAGAGGACGTAGCAAGGAAATATATTTGTGTGTAGTAACCTGTGTGTATTCAAACCCCTATAAATATATATATATACTCAGCCTTTTGTGTCTATGTTCAGCTAAAGTAAGTTCACACTGATGTCTCCAACTCTGTCTCCACGTGGATCATTCTAGACTCTTCCCCTTGCTTATCTGTAAACTCCTACTCCAAATAATAACCTTGTCCCCACTGTTCACTATCCATTTACTTATCTGCTCATTTTCAGTGCACATGTATAGAAGTATCAGCATTGTTAACGATACCCCCTAGGTCTCAACTTTATCAGCTACAATACAGTGTGTCTGCACAGTTTCTTTCATCTTCAGTTTTACAGACTCGACTCACTTCCCAAATTACATATTTCTGCACATTTTCACCCACTGCATTCATTCAGACTGTTTCATACATTTGTAATACAGTTAGATTTTTTTCACATCTTTCCTTCACTTCTGGGATTTTCTTGGACACCTACATGGCTTTTTGTTTGCACACATTGTTTCACTCTCTGTGCTGTAAAGTTAAAGGTTTTGATAACTATCTAATGTTTTGTCCATATTTACAGTATTATGCAGAAGAATTTCACTGTGCTAAAAAATCCCTTGTGCTTTATCCATTCGACTATCCTTCCTCTTCCGTGAAGACCGTGCTACCACTGTCATTTTATTGTCTCTATATATTTGCCTTTCCTAGAATGACATAAAATTAGTGTTATACAATAGCCTCTTCAGATTGCTTCTTTTACTTAGAATAAGTGTTAAAATTCATTCATGTCTTTTTGTGACTTAATGCTTTGTTTCCTTTTATCGCTAAATAATAATAATCCATTTTATAGCCGTACCCCGGTTCTTTCTCCACTCACCTATTGAAGAACATCTTGGTCATTTCCAGTGCTTAGAAAGTATAAATAAAGCTACGCTACTATCTATATTAGCCCACAGGTGCTTTGTAAACCTATTTCCAAATTACTTGGGTAAATACCTAAGAATACAGTTGCTGGATTGTGTGGTAAGTCTATGCTCATCTTTCTAAGAAACTGCCAAACTGTCTTCTGATATGGCTGTACCATTTTGCTTTCCAGATCACAATAAATGAGAGTTTGTTTTGCCCCATATCCTCACTTGCAGTTGGTATGGTCAGTTTCCTGCATTTATCAGTTCTAATAGGTGTGTAGAAGTGTCTCATTGAGGTTTTATTTGAAATTCCCGAATGACCTATGGCAGTGGTCGTCTGTCCTCAGGCTCATTTTCTGTCTGTATGTCTTCTTTGGTGAGGGATATATTCAGGTCTTTTGCCCATCTTTCAATAAGGTTGTTTATTTTTTTGTTATGGTTGACTTTTAAGAATTCTTTACATATATCTTGGACATATTTTCTTTATCATATATCTGTTTTGCAAATATTGTCTGCCAGTCTGTAATTTGTCTTTTGACTCATCGATTTTGCCTTCCACAAAGCAGGAGTTTTTAATTTAATAAAGTCTAACTTGGGCCCGGCCCGCTGGCGCAGTGGTGAAGTTCACGCACTCCACTTCAGCAGCCTGAGGTTCACAGATTCAGATCCTGGGTGTAGACCTACACACAGCTTGTCAAGCCATGCCATGACAGCATCCCACAGGCCAAATAGAGGAAAATTGGCACAGATCAGGGTCAATCTTCCTGATTAGCTCAGGGTCAATCTTCCTTACCAAAATAATAAATAAAGTCTAACATCAGTTTTTTTTCATAGATTATATTTTCAGTTTGTATCTTAATAACATAATTCCAGATTGAAGTCCACTTAGAGTTTGTTGCATAATTTTTTTTAGAAGTTTTATTGTTTTGCATTACATTTAGGTCTCTGTTCCATTTTCTAAAAGTTTGTGAAAGTGTAAATTCTATATCTATGTTCATTTTTGTAAGAGCTTTAATGAGGTGCAGTTGATAGAGAAAGAACCTGACATATCTAATATGTACTATCTGATGACTTCCCCCCCATACCAACTGACATATATGTATAAATTTCTCCTTTAGCCTGTGACAGGGTGGATCACATTGATTTGATTTTGGAATGCTGATGAAACCTTGCATACCTGAAACAATTTCCTCTTTGTCCTGGTGTATGATTGTTTTACATTGTGGGCTTCAGTTTTCTAATATTTCATAGAAGACGGTACCTGCTCATTTATGAGAATTGTTGTTCTCAAGTTTTCCCTACTTTTAAACTCTAGTTTTGCTTTTAGGGTATTGCTGGCCTCATAAGATGAGTTGGAAAGTGTTGTCTCTGGTTATATTTTCTGGAACAGATTGTTGGGAATTAGTATGATTTCTTTCTTAAATGTTTGGAAGAATTCACTAGTAGTTTTTGTTGTAAACGAATAGTTTTTATTATAGCCACATATATGTAACATAAAATTTGCCATTTTGACCATTTTAAGTGTAAAACTCACTGGCATAAAGTACATTCACATTTTTTTAAAGATTTTTTTTTTATTTTTCCTTTTTCTCCCCAAAGCCCCCTAGTACACAGTTGTACACTCTCTGCTGTGGGTCCTTCCAGTTGTGGCATGCAGGACACAGCCTCAGCGTGGCTCGATGAGCAGTGCCATGTCCGCACCCAGCATTCGAACCAACAAAACACTGGGCCACCTGCAGCGGAGCGTGCGAACTCAACCACTCGGCCACGGGGCCAGCCCCAAGTACATTCACATTTTTGTGAAGCTTTCACCACTTTCTCCCAAAGTTTTTATTATTATTATTTTTTAATTATCCCAAACTCAAACTTTATGCCCTTTAAAGAGTTACTCTTCTTCATCCTCCCTGTACCCCCTGGTAATCTCTGTTCTACTTTCCGTTTCTTTGAATATAACTTTACCAATGTGCCATATGTATAGAGTCATGCAATATTTGTGCGTGTGTGTGTGAGTGCGCGTGTGTATGGCTTATTTCACTTAGCGCAGTGTCTTCAAGGATCATCCATGTGGTGATCTGTATCAGTATTTCATTCATTTTTGTGAGTAATATTTCCCTGCATGCATACATCACATTTTGTTACTCTCTTAGTCCACTGGTAGGATTGGGACATTTTGGCTGTTGTGAAGAATGCTCTTATGACTACTGGTGTACAAATATCTGACTGAATCCCTGCTTTCAGTCTTTTTGTGGATGTACCTAGGGTTGGAAATGCTGGTCATATGATAATTCAGTGTATACATTTTCTGGAAGAGCCACACTGTTTTTCACAGGGGCTGCACCACTTTTGTTCTCAGCAGCAGTGTGCAGGGGTTCCACTCTCTCCACATCCTAGCCAACACTTGTTACTTTTTCTTCAATAATATCCATTTCCTTGGTGTTAAGTGGTCTAGCATTATGGTGTTGAATTTCATCTCCCTAATGACTAATTATGTTGAATATCTTTTCATGTACTTATTGGCTATTTATCTTCTTTGGAGAAATGTCTATTCAATTCCTTCAGCCATTTATTTATGTATTTATTGCTGAGGAAGATTCACCCTGAGCTAACATCAGTAGCCAATCTTCCTCTTTTTGCTTGAGGAAGATTTACCCTGAGCTAATATCTTCCTCTGTTTTGTACGTGGGTCAGCGCCACATCAGGTCTGCACCCAGGAACAGAACCCATGCCTTCAAAGCAGAACACACCAAACTTAACCACTAACTTTGCCCAGATTTTAATCCACTTGTTTGTTTTTGGTTGTTAAGTTGTAATAGCTTTCTATATATTCTAGATGTTAGTCCCTTATAAGATAGAAGCTTTGTAGATGTCCTCCCCATTCTATGAGTTTTCTTTCCATGCTGTTGATTGCATATTTGATGCACAAAAAGTTTGATTTTCTTGGAGAATAGTTTATTGATTTTGTTGTGTTCGCTGTGCTTTTGGTGCCATTGCCAAAGAAACCATTGCTAAATTCAATATCACAAAGATTTCCTCCTATGTTTTCTTCTAAAAGTAATATATTTTTACCTCATATTTAGTTCTGTAATCCATTCAGAGTAATTTTTTGTATACAGTGTAAAGAAAGAGTCTAAAGAACTTGAAAACACAAATGCATAAAGATACATGCACCCCTATGTTCATTGCAGCATTATTCACAATAGCCAAGTCTTGGAATCAACCTAGGTACCCATCAAGGGACGAATGGGTAAAGAAGATGTGGTATATATACACAAGGGAATACCACTCAGCCATAAGAAATGATGAAATCCCGCCATTTGTGGCAACATGGATGGCCCTTGAGGGTATTACGCAAAGTGAAATAAGTCAGAGGGAGAAAGTCAAATACCGTATGATCTCACTCATAAGTAGAAGGTAAGAGCAACGACAAACAAACACATAGCAATGGAGATTGGATTGGTGGTTACGATAGGGGAAGGGGAGAGAGGGGAGGGCAAAAGGGGGTATTAGGCTCACACGTGAGGTGATGGGCTATAATTAGTTTTTGGGTAGTGAACATGATGGAATCTACACAGAATTCGAACTATAATACGATGTACATCTGAAAGCCATATAATGTTATAATCCAATGTTGCTGCAATAAAATAAGTTAAAAAAAGAGTCAATTTTCATTCTTTTCCATGTGTATCCAATTTTTCTAGCACCATTTACTGAAGACTGTCATTTCTATATTGAATATTGTTGGCATTCTTGCCAAAAATCATTTTTACATATATACATAAATATATGTTCATTTCTGGGCTCTCCGTTATGTTCTACTGGTTTATATTTCTGTCTTTATGACAGTATCAAGCTGTTTTTATTACAGGTTTGAAATTTTTTATTATAAGGTTTGAAATCAGGAATTGTGATTCGTCCAACTTTGTTCTTTTTGAACATTGTTTTGGCTATTAGGGGTCCTCTGCAGTTCCATGTGAATTTTAAAATGGGATTTTCTAATTCATTAAAATGGTTGGCATTTTGATGGAAATTGCATTGAATCTATGGATCACTTTGCATAGTATTCTCATCTTAACAATTTACAATTTTCCAGACCATGAACATGGGATATGGTTCTTCTTATTTATATCTTCTTTGTATTGTTTTGTAGTTTGTATTTGTAGCTTCATGTGCACAAATATTTTGTCTCCTGGATATTCTTAACTATTTATTCTCTGTGATGCTATTGTAAATGGAATTATTTTCTTAATTTTCTTTTTGAATTGTTCAGTAATAGCATGTGGAAAAGCAAATGAGTTTTGTGATTAGTTTTGTATTCTGCAGCTTTGCTGAATGTATTAGCTTAGCAGTTTTTCTTTTTTTGTGAAGATTCATGCTTTTTTATAAAAGAAGATAATGTCCTCTCTGAACAGAAGTCATTTTACTTCTCCATTTTTAATTTTATACCTTTATTTCTTTTTCTTGCCTACCTGCTCTGTTTACAACTTGCAATAAAATGTTGAATAGAAGTTGTGAAAGAAGACATGCTTTTCTTGTTTCTGATCTCAGGGCACGTTTTCAGCCTTTCACCGTTGAATATCGTGTCAGTGGTGGGTTTTCATATATGGCTTTCATTAGCTTAAGGAAGTTCCTTCCATTCCTAGTTTGTTGAATGTTTTTATTATGAAAATATGCTGAAGTTTATCATTTTTCTGCATCAATTGAGATGATCTTGTGCTTTTTTCCTTTAATATTGTTAATATGATGTATTACAGGAATGATTTTCATAAATTAAACCATCCTTGTATCCCAAGAAAGAATTCCACTTGGTCACGGTGCAAATTTTATATAACATGAATAAAAGCCTACCAAATTCAGTTTGCTAGTATTTGGTCAAATATTTTTGCATCTATATTCCTAAGGAGTGTTGGTCTGTACTTTTCTTTTCTTGTAATGTCTCTATCTGGCTTTGGTGTCAGTGCAATGCTGGCTTTATGAAATTAATTAGAAAGTATTTTCTCCTCTTGAATTTTTGGAAGAGTTTGGGAAGGATTGGTGTTAATGATTCTAACTCCATCTGGTGTTTTTGATCCTTAAGCCATGATGACTCCATTCGAATGCCTGGATTACAAAACTCAACTGTCCTAGGAGAGAGAGCTCTTTGGCTCATCTACTAAGCTGTTCTCTACTGCCTAAATCAGTGATGATTTAGGTGAAGGGTATGCGACACTACAATCATGGATCTATCTCTTTCTTCCTCTTTGTGTGTGTGTGTGTGTGTGTGTGTGTAGAAAGTACGGATGTTATCAGTGAGCTATACACAGGTAAAGCAAGTTGAAGCTGTGTTATGCAATAAAAAATGCAGAATTTAGACCAACTGGAAACTGAGAGAGAGAGAAAATTATGGAGGGATGACATATCCAATTTGTATACATTACACAAAATGTATGCTGTTTAGATATCACATATAATACTATATATATGTAACCATCACTTGAAATATCATTTACTGATATACTAATATTCTATTGTCAAGTGGAACACACACATATCCTAGAACAAATCTCTTCAAGCTCAAGCTTATGTAAAGTTGATATCACTGCTTTCCCCAAAGTGTTCAACAATAGTTGGCACAAAAATATAAGTTACAATATTTGCTAAAATAAACAAAAAAAGCCTCAGGGAATTTATGTAGGAAAGCATTGCCTTGGAAATCTTTCGATTAAGAGAGAGGATGGATAATCAGTTTCATCTGCGTGGAAGGCAAGGGGCATGTGGGATTCCTTGACATTATCAGCTGCATGTGCTAGATCCGTAGATAATATATAAAAATTAACTAATTAAAAGTGTTTAAAACAGTAATCACAGCATTACTCTTAACTTTTGATAACTACTTTTGGCTAAATTTGCAATGCTCTTGTCTCTATTCCAGCAGTTTCATCAGTTACATATAGCAAAGAAATGAAATCCGCATTTCTGACTTTATCCTCCTGGAACTCTCAGAAGAAGCAGAGTTACAGCCACTGCTCTTTCCGCCATTCCTGCCAATGTATCTAGTCATGTTCCTTGGGAACTCTGCTGATTTTGGCTACTATCACTGACTCCCTCCCTACCCTCCGATGTACGTCTTTCTCTCCAATGTGCCCTCTGCAGGTACCTGCTCCCCCTCCACCACCATAACAAATATGTTGCTGAACATCCAAAGTCAACCTATGAAGGCTGCCTCACCCAGGGGTGTTTTTGCTTCCTTTTTGGAGGATTAGATAACTTCCTCTTTCATTGATGGCCTGTGATCAGTGTGTAGCCATCTGTCACCCATTGCACTACGTGGTCATAAGGAACCCCAGGCTCTATGGTATCCTGCCCTTGCATCCTGGTTTTTGAGCATTCTGGAGTCTTTATTAGAGGACTTAAGTATTTTGCGACTTTCTTTGTGTACAGAGTCAGAAATCCCTCATGTTTTCTGTGAACTCAATCAGGTGATCCTCCTTGCCTGTTCTGACACTTCCCTCAATGTCCTAGTGATGAATTTTGTAGTTGGACTTGTGGGTGTTAATTCACTCACTGATACTCTTTTTTCTTGCTCTAAGATTGTAACCTCTTTTGTGAACATTTTGTTAGCTGGGGGCAAGTATAAAGCATTTTCCACTTGCGAGTCTCACGTCTCAGTGGTCTCTTTGTCCTATTGCACAGTCCTTGGAAAGCATCTTCGTTCTGTGCCGTACAAAACTCCAGCACAAGTGCAACGGCCTCAGTGACGTAGCCTATGATGACACCCCTGCTAAAACCTTTTGTGTACAGTCTGAAACAGGGACATAAAGCAGGCCCTAAAAACCTCTTCAGCTAAGAAATTTTCTCTATACAGGACAGTTTGCCTCAGGATTAGAGAATTTCTCTAGAATAACAAGTCTCAAACCATGAAAGACCTAAATCGTGATACTTGTATTAGTTTATTGAAAGGTAATCTACAATTTACCTTGTTTATGTAGTTCCATCTTTTAACTTTTCACATCATAAATGTCTCTTCTTCGTTAATTTCTGTAAATTATTTTTACGTCTCTTACTGTGTTCTTTGGGTTCAGTATAGACAACAGAAGGCATGTATGAATTTTCTGCAGTAAAATCTTTAATCCAGGGAATTGGGTACTTATAAAATTATAGGAAGAGCTAGAAGAATGATGCTGTATTACAGTCCTTGCCAAATGAAAGCAACTGCCTCTTGCCTTATATCCCTGTGGATAAAAATTATTTTCTTTTCAAAGACTGTGTAACAGGGGCATGAGTTTATGTTAACAATGCCAGAAAAATGTCATGTGTGAAACTGGAGTCACCATATAGTTAAGTTTATAATAGCCTTCTTCTGGTCTCCAATATCTAATTTTCTTCTGCACAGTGCAGAAAACTTAAGTGTGGGTTTAATAGAAATTATAATCTCTGATCTTTCAAACATTTACGTTGTCACTAATCTCTCTGATTACCCACAGGTGTGTTATTGATTTTCTTTTAATATTTTGATAGTACCTCTGTCAGGCCAGATTCCTTGGCAGTTCTTACCTTAATACTCCTCATTCACAGCTCATAAAAGCAATGTGCATGTTATGTCAACTGCCAAGTACATGTCTTTCGGTTGTGCATCCAGATGTTGGGATGTGCTTTAAAATCCTCTGTAATCTTTGTGAGAGAGTAAGGCAAACGGCTCTTTTGTTACCTGACCTTGGAGCTACCGCTTTGATTTCTAAGCGGCGGGTGCATATTATTGCACTTTGTTGTTTGATTTGTAAGCAATGGGGGCATAGGCACATTCTCTCATAACCAGTTTCCAATTTTGCAAAAATTGATCTAGATTTTACCAGCTCAAACTTTTTAAATAGATTTTATTAAGGTCATAAAAGTTTATAAGATTGTGAAATTTCAGTTGTACATCATTGTGACTCACCATGTACATGTGCCCTTTAACTCTTATGCCTGCCCCTCAATTCCCTTTCCCTCTGGTAACCACTATTCTGTTCTCTTTAACCATGTGTTTGTTTATCTTCCACAGATGAGTGAAATCATGCAGTGTTTGTCTTTGTCTGGCATATTTTCACTTAACATTACACCCTCATGCTCCATCCATGTTGTTTCAAATGCAACAAGTTTGTCCTTTTTAATGGCTCAGTAATATTCCATTGTATATCTACACCACATCTTCTTTATCCAGTCATCAGTTGAAGGACACTTGGGTTGCTTCCACATCTTGGCTATCGTGAATAAGGCTGCAATGAACATATGAGTGCATAATTCTCTTTGAGTTGCTGATTTCAAGTTCTTTGGATAACTATCCAGGTGTGGAATAACTGGATCCTATGGTATATCTATTTTTAATTTTTTGAGAAATCTTCATAGTTTTCCAAAGTGGCTGCACCAGTTTGCATTCCCACCAGCAGTGTATGAGGGTTTCATTTTTCTCCACAACCTCTCCAACATTTGTTGTTTTTTGTCTTGGTAATTATAGCCATTCTGACAGGGGTAAGGTGACATCTCATTGTAGTTTTGATTTGCATTTACCTCATAATTAGTGATGTTGAACATGTTTTCCATGTGGCTGTTGGCCATCTGTATATCTTCTTTGGAAAAACATCTGTTCATATCCTTTCTACATTTTTTGATCAGGTTGGTTTTTGTTGTTGTTGAGTTCTATGAGTTGTTTCTACAGTTTGGCAATTAACCCTTTGTCAGATATATGATTTGCAAATATTTTCTCCAAGATGGTGGGTTGTCTTTTTGTTTTGTGCATGGTTTCCTTTGCCTTGAGGAAACATTTTAGTTTGATGTAGTCCCATTTGTTTACTTTTTCTTTTGTTTCACTTGCCTGAGTAGACATGATGTTCAAAACGATGCTGCTGAGAACAATGTCAAAGAGCATACTGCTTATATTTCCTTCTAGGAGTATTATGGTTTCAGGTCTTACATTCAGGTCTTTAATCCATTTTGAATTAATTTCTGTGTCTGGTGTTAGAAAATAGGCTAATTTCATTCTTTTGCATATGGCTGTCCAGTTTTCCCAACATCATTTATTGAAAGAACTTTCCTCTCTCCGTTGTGTGTTCTTGGCTCCATTGTCAAATATTAGCTATCAATAGGTCTTTGGTTTTATTTCTGAACTTTCAGTTCTGTTCCACTGATCTGTGTGTGTGTGTGTGTGTGTGCTTGTGTGTATGTTTTGTGCCAGCACTATGCTGTCTTGATTCCCATAGCTTTGTAGTATATTTTGAAGTCAGGGATTGTGATATCTCCAGCTCAGCTATGTTCTTTTTTCTCAGGATTGTTTTGGTTATTTTGGGTCTTCTGTTGTTCCCTATAAATTTTGGGATTCTTTGTTCTATTTCTGTGAAGAAAGTCATTGGGATTCTGTTTGGGATTGCATTGAATCTGTAGATTCCTTTAGGTAATATGGCCATTTGCACTATGTTTATTCTTCCAATCCATGAGCATGGAATATCTTTCCATTTTTTTATATCTTCTTCATTTTCTTTCAATACTGTCCTATAGTTTTAAGCGTAAAGGTCTTTCACCTCTTTGGTTAAAATTATTCTTTTACTTTATTCTTTTATTGGGGATACTAAATGGAATTGTATTCTTGACTTCTCTTTCTGCAAGTTCATTGTTAGTATATAGCAATGTAACTGATGTTTGTAAGCTGATTTTGTATCCTGCAACTTTGCTGTAGTTGTTGATTATTTCTTATAGTTTTCAGATGAATTCTTTAGGGTTTTCTATAGATAGAATCATGTCATTGGCAAACAGCGATAGTTTCACTTCTTCCTTTCCAATTTGGATACCTTTCATTTCTTTTTCTTACTGAATTACTCTGGCTAAAATCTCCAGTACTATGTTGAATAGGAGTGGTGAGAGTGGGCACCCTTGTCTTGTTCCTTTATTGGAGGGATGGTTTTCAGTTTTTCACCATTAAGTACGATATTGGTTGTGGGTTTGTGGTATCTGGCCTTTATTATGTTGAGGTACTTTCCTTCTATACCAATTTTATTCACAGTATTTATTTTTTGCAGGAAGATTAACCCTGAGCTAACATCTGCCAATCCTCCTCTTTTTGCTGAAGAATGCTCACTCTAAGCGCACATCCATACCCACATTGCTCTACTTTATAAGTGGGAGGCCTACCACAGCATGGCTTGCCAAGCGCTGCCATGACTGCACCCGGGATCCAAACTCGCAAACCCCGGGCTGCCAAAGCAGAACGTGTGCACTTAACCACTGGGCCACTGGGCAGGCCCCAAAAGTTTTTATCATAAATAGATGTTTGGTCTTGTCAAATTCTTTCTCTATTGAGATACTCATGTGATTTTTCTTCCTCACTTGGTCAATGCCATGTATCACATCGATGGACTTGCGGATGTTGAACCATCCTTTCGTCCCTGGTATAAATCCCACTTGATCATGGGGTATGATCTGGTTAATGTATTGCTGGTTTGACTTGTGAATATTTTTTGAGGATTTTTGCATTTATGTTCATCAGCAATATCGGCCTTTAATTTTTCTTCTTTGTGTTGTCCTTGTGTGGTTTTGGTATCAGGGTAATGTTGGTCTTGTAGAGTTAGGTGACCTCAGGGGTTACCATTGAATTACAAAATGGATGGGAGGCCTCAGCAGGAACTGATTTCAGGATCTGGTGGTGTTTGAAGCTGGGCGCTAATTTTCTGGCTGTGGGTGTAGGGGCTGGTGTCGCATTCCAGGGAGAAGGGATGGCTCCCTGTGTTCTTGGGGGAAACCAGACCCAGGAAAGAGAAGAAATGATGCTTTCCTTTCACAATGGACTTGGGAGCAGAAACATTTAGCCCAGAAGAGAAGTCATGTTCCTGAGGTCACCAGAAGAAGCTGCCTCTGCATCCACCAAGCAGAAAGGCCTCCTTCATGGACTCACTTTATCCAAATGACACCAAGAAGGAGGAAAACATGAGATGCCCTTCCAGGTGGGAGATCTGTGATGGTGGAAACTGTGCCTGGGAGGCTCTGAAAGGCCTCACAGAGGTGACATTTGCTGTGTGCAGAGTGACAGATGAGAGGCACGCCTGCCTGTGTCTGGGAACAGTTTGATTGTCAGGGAGAAGGCACCGCTGGTGCAGAGACTCACAGGAAGAAGTAGGTCTGACCAGACAAGGTCAGAGAGGTGGCAGTGTGGCTGGAAGGAGCCTGAGAAGAGAGAGGAGGGCAGATGGGGGGGCACGGCAGGGCTGGGTGGCAGGAACTGGCAGACTGTGCTTTTTCCCATCACTCTCTGATGGCATTGCTCTAAGACATTGAACCTAGAAAGAACAAATCCTTAAGATCTCACAAAGCATGTGTGCCAAGAATGGGGCACGGCTTAGCTGGGTGGCTCTGCCTCAAGGTCTCTGTGAAGCAGGGTCTGTGGCTCTATTGCGGCTCGACTCGGGGAGGGTTTGCTCCCAAGTTCACTCACATGCATGTTGACGGGGTTTGTTTGGACTGAAAGTCTGAGTTCCTGCCTGTCTGTTGGCTGATCATTCCCTCCGTTCTCTCCTATGGAGCCTCTTCATAGGGCAACTGAAAACATGCACACTTGCTCCCCCAGTTCCAGAGATATAAGAGGCAGAGAGAGAGACAGGGAAACAGGAGGAGGGAAAGAGGGAGGGGGCTGAAGAATGTGAGTAAGAAAGAAGTGCCAGGCTTTTTGTTATTAACCCCAGGTTGTGTGCCATCCCAACACCTTGGCTGCATTCTGCTCAGAAGCCACTTCGTAACAGCAGAAGACAGTGAGCACCGGCAGCCATGGCGGAGGCTGCCCTCCACATAGGCCAACATGAGGCACTTGGGTCTGACTCTAAGTCAAACAGGAGACCGTGGAAGGTTTCATGCCAATGACTGGCAATATCTGAATTTCTTCTAATTTCAACCCCTTAAAGGGGAAGACATGGAAATGAGGTCCAGAGGGGCAGGGACTTGCTCAAGGTCAAAGAGCTGTGACCCAGGCCTGTTTTGAGGGGTACTGCACATGACATCCCACCCCTTCTTGTCGTTCTTTCATCTCTAAGTGTGTGCATCAGACACATGGAAACCAGACCACAGGTGTTGTCACTACTGTCTCTTCCACAGCTGAGGATGTCCTGAGGGAGCTATTTCTGGCCTTGTCCCCATCGTGCAGGTTGAGAGACTGAGGAAGCCCTGGGAGGCACAATGGCTTTTCCAGGACACAGAGCTTCTAGGGAAAAAGAGGCCTGAACTCAACTGAACTCAGCTTCCTCAAACTGGAAGCCTGGATCCATCTCAATGTCCTATGTTGGGCTCTGTACTGTCTATTTGTGTACAGTTCTGGAGATGACATGGACAAGGAGGGTGAGCAGCCAAGAGCCCAGAGGGGTATTGAGTGGATGTGACTGAAGGAAGGGGCCCGGGTAATGGAAGCTTGAGGAAGTGACCTCGCTTCCTTGGTGACAGACCCTAATAGAACTTAGCACACTGGTCCCCAGGCGCCCACATTCTAGACATAGCCTCCTATTGAGGTCACTTGAGTGGAGACACTCAAGAGAGCAGGATGCTCTGCTATTGTCTCCCGACTTGTCGAGGCTGTGGCTTCAGGAAGGCCAAGATACAGAGCCTTTTCAGTCGCTACACACATTGGCTTGGCCCTCACCTGCACCGTCTCTGGCCATTTGGCAGGAGGAGACCTCAGGTAACACAGGGCAGGCCAACCACATTAAGCCACAATGGGATCTCAGCCCCACACTCCTCTGAGCCTCCTTGTGTGTAGGGAGGTGGAGGGGACTGAGGGCTGGCAGGGCAGAGTGGGGACCCAGCCTGGGCAGGAGCCCTTTGCTGGGTGTTGGAAGCCTGGCAGTGTGTCATGTTCCCAGCCCAGGTGGTGGCTAGCAGGATGGGAGAGTGGGTGTTAGGGACCAAGCTCCTCTATGCATGTGTCAGTCCGGAGCCCTCCTGGTGTCATTCCCTCCCTGGCTGGAGGTCTATGCAGATACTGCTGGGTACCTGATCTTTGCTGGGGTTTCCTCCGGTGGCCAAGCTGAGGCAGGCCCCTCAGATCTCCCTGCCCGGCTCTCGGGCACTGTCTTTGCAGAGCTGCACGCTGCAGGAGGTGGTCGAAGAGCTGGCGGATGGCTTCAGGTACTCTATCTCCCTGGACAAGGGGCAGCTGCACCGTGCCACCATCAATAACCAGGGCTGCTCTGAGGTGAGAGTGGACACGGAGGGGTCTTCCCAGCCAGGCCCCTGAGATGACCAGGGCCAGTCCAGAATCCAACCTCAAACTGCTGTTCTCTTGGGACTCTAACAGGGCTGTCCCCGCTCAGTGTCCCACAGTCCCATTCCCAAAGGAATCTGGACATCTGCTTCTCCCCACCAGCTGCATAGGAGGGTAGGAGGGCACTCTTTGCATTTCCCTAGGAAGATTAGAGAAAACTTTGATGTCATTGTCACTTCCCACTAGGCCCTGAGTATCTTTGAATTTTGCCTTTTTTGGAACATGGAACCTCGATAACGAGGGTCTCCAAACTCTCTTTAATGTAAGAGAAATAACCATCAGTGTGTTTTGAAAGTCAAAGGGATTCTCAGAACGTGTCACTGCCCTGTACACTGTTTCCAGACCTGGGAGGGGTGAGGTGGCAACATAACATTTCCCTCTGGGTCAGGGTCTGATGAAGCCTCAGGCAGTTAGAGGGGATGTCCCTCAGCCCTCACTTTGGGTGGTTCTCAGTTCTGACCCACAGGACCTAGAGAAGCCACTTGGCATACCTAAACCTCTGTTCTCCTCTCTAGACAGGGGGTGTCTGTTGAGGATTCACTGGGCCGGTGCTCTTCACAGAGGGAGCTCTGTTGTCCCTCAGTGAGCAAATGGCCTCGAGGGAGCTCAATGTGGAATCCTTCACCTACCCAAAGTCAGATTGTACTTTGAAAGCCCAGAGCCTTGCTGAGTGTGGGAGCCCCTGTCTCTCCTGTTGCACATGTCTGGGAGGGGCTAGGAGTTCCTGCGTGAGCTGCAGACTTCGATAATCCTGGTGGTTTGCAGTGGTGGCCCTGACCCTCTGTCCTCCTCGTCCCAGCCAGAGTGAAGATGAGTCCACTCTGTGTGTAACTGAGGCCTGCAGGATGTGTGCCTTCCAGGCAGGCATGATGCAGAGGTTCTCAGAGTCTGTGGTGCCAGCCTTCCCCAGTAGAGTCCTCTGAAGTGTCACCACCTCCCTCTACAGCTCCTCAGGCTCCAGCACATCCCACCAGGTCCTGGGCCAGCTGTTTCCCAGGTGACTGCCCGCCTCCTCCTCAGCACAGTGGTGACTCTGCCCACTGCCAGCTGAGTGTCTTGCCTTGGGAATGTCACCACATCTCTCTGAGCCTGAGTTGGCTCTTCTGAAACATGGGGTGGGAGAGGATGAACTTGCTAGGGTTCTCCCAGGGATGAATGGGCTCAGCCATCCAGGTGCTTCCATGGTGCCCGGCTCTGCAGAGAGGGCCCTGGGTCATGCAGTGCTTGCTGGAGGTGATTATTTCTCTGCCCCCCATGAAAAGTAGTCTTCCTCTCCCTTCACTGGCTTATGGCTTTTTGAGTTTGGAAACACACCTGGAGAGCACCCTGTCAAGGAGTTTGAGATGCCATCCAGCTGGTCCTGGTGTATGTCCTTGGTGTAGCCATTTAGGGATCTCTGGGGCCACAGAGGGGCCCCAGGCCTACTCAGACCCCAGGGATGGTTCTGGTTGGGGTTCACTTAACAATGTCTATGAAGGATGTACTGTGTGAAGGACATCTGGACACACTAAGTGTCACTCAATAAATGAAGCAGACAGCCTCCCTGGGCCTCCCCTCTAATCTGAGAGTCAGTCACACTTGACATCATTCCTAAGTCCCATCTACCCTCCATCCCGGGCGATACCCTCATCCCCTTTTGGACACATGGAGGCAGCTTGGCCCATTGTGTGCAGGATGCTGGAGGACAGCACCACCTCCCAAAGTGAGTGGTCTTTGGGTGCAGAAGGAGGGCCTCCTGTCTCTAGCAAACAGGGTGCGGGGAGAGGATGGAGGTTGTGGCTGGGGCAGCCCTGGGAGAACCCTGCATCGCACCCATCTTGTGATTCCCATGGGAAGGCTGAGTTCTGGTGGCTTCCACTCCAGCAGGACTGGACTCAGAGAGAGCTGTGAATGGGTCCCAGGCCCCCTGAGAACCGGAAGGGAGGTGGGGCTGAGTTGTCTCCTAGAGACCCACTCCCAGCAGAGTCCCAGCTCCTTCTGCCTCCCTTTCTCCACATCCACCCCTTGTGAGTGCCACCACCAGGTCCATAGTAGGAGGTGCATGATCAAGCTGCTCACAGATCTGCTGGAGTCTTCATTCCAGCGGCCGACGTGCATGGAGGGCTGGGGTGGGCTGTGTCCAGACCCTTGGGGAGGAGAGTGTTGGTGGGAACAAAAGACTCTCACAGACTCTGTGTTCAGCCTGCTGGATGAGCAGGCCTGCCACAGCCAGGGCAGCCAGCCAGGGCTCAGGGCGGGGATGGGCCCATCCTCTGGAGGGTGAGGGGCTGACACAGGGGCCCAGATGCTAACAAGAGTGCCTTGGGCGGGCAGTGTTTAAGGAAAGGCCGGGCCACTGACTCTCTGGCCCATCTGCCTCCCCCCAGTGCTATCTATTTCCTGCTGGGAACCTGGCTGGGCCAAGGGCAGGATTGCAGGGAGCCCCTGCAGTTTCCCTGTTGGACCCTGCAGCTGGCCACTGTGCATGTCAGCTTTGGTGGCTCACACGTGGAGGGCCATGCCTACCTTCTGCCAGGCCACCTGGAGCACCTCAAGGCCATTGAGGCCGAACAGAAAGGTGAGGGGACTGGAGTCTGAGAAGACTGTCTGTGTTGATGTTCATGGGCTAGAGTTCCGTTAATGGCAGTGGAGTCCTTCCTGTCTTTGGAAAGGCACAGAAACTGTCAGGTGTGTGAGTGAAACTTTCTCTTTATCCTGCTCCAGAGCCAGCTCCAAAGCTCCTGTCACTTCCAGAGCCAGAGCCAGAGCCAGAGCCAGAGCCAGCCTCTGGGCTAGAGCCAGCTCCAGCTCCAGCTCCAGCCCCACCGCCTGTGGCAGAGTTTGAGCCAGCATCACCTGCATCGGACCCTACATGGCTGGAGGAAGGGCCACCATTAACTTCAGCCCCAGTGCCGGCTCCTGAACTAGAGCCCACTGGGCCCTGGGCTGTGACCACCGAAAACCAGCTGAGGGAGGAGAAGCCGAACCTCTTGGACTTCCCTCCCTGGCTGGTGGCAGAGCAGCTGACAAGGATGGAGGCGGTGAGCAGCGGGGATTGCAGGGCAGGGGGGCCCTGCCTTCCTGTGCCATGAGCTGCCCCACACCTGCCATTCCCTGATCCAAAATCTGATGATATGGGTCCACATTCCTTCTCCCCCGTTACCAACACTGTGACTTGGGCACTTTCTTAACCCCAAGCCTCGCTGTCCCCACGTGCACAGCAGAACCGGACACTAAGGGTGCCTGCTGCACCGGGTGGCTGTGCCGATGAATGAGGTGGAACAGAGACGAAGTTGGGCAGCGTCTGGCCCTTTGGTGCAGGAGGGAGCTCACTGAAGTGCTGCCAGGTCCTTGGGTCAATCACACGTGTGCCCAGGGGGCCTTCACATCCTCAGCAAGTATCAGGCACATGATGTGTACTGACTCCAGCGGAGACAATCACACAAAGCTGGTGCTTCTCCCTGCCTCGGAGGAATGTGTATGGGAATGGGGAGTGGGACCCGAGGGGGACTGGGATGGGTGGAAGATGGCTCTTGGGGTGGGCTGGTGGGGGCTGCGTTCCAGAGCTTGGAGGAAGTGAGATGGGGCTGGGAGCAAATGCCCCCCCCCTTCTGCACAGCACTGTGTCCCAGGTCGTCTTGTGCTGGCACCTTCAGTGGACACAGACAAAACCCAGGGAGTCCCACACACCTCAGAGGTCACATCTTCTGCCTCCTGAGCTCCTGCTCTGTCCGCAACACGCCTGGGACTGTGGGGGACCGTGGATGCCGAGCTGGGGTGAGGCAGTGCTAGCAACACTCTGAATCTTCCTCAGGAGCTGTTTAAGAAATTGGTGCCCGCCCACTGCCTGGGCTCCATCTGGTCCCAGCAAGACAACAGGGATGGCGAGTACTTGGCACCCACCATCCGTGACACTGTGGCACACACGAACACCTTGGCCAACAGTGTCATCGCATGACAGCCCAGGAAAGGGCCAGGGTGGTGGAGATGTGGATTCAGGTGGCCGAGGTAAGACATGGGAGGCCCATGGAGGCCCTGTCTGGAGTCGTGGGAATTGCCTCTTGTTTCTCAGCTGTCGAGATTGAAGTCTGTGGTCTGAGTCCCTGCACTGTCGCTAGACCCTCCTGCCAGGGCCACACTGACCTTGACTTGAGGTCCTGGTGGTGGCAAGCTCACTTCCTTCCTGTGCTCCTTCCTTGTGTTCACCTAAAAATCCTTGTGCCTGGCAGTGTTTCTCGTCGGGTCCCAGGTGTGCCCTCCCTGGGTTTCCTGGGCATCTGTCTCATCCAGGACAGGAGAAGTCCATGAGGGGTCAGAATCCAGAGCTGGAGAGCTCCAGCACCCCCTCACAGCTCAATCTCTTCCCTTCCCCGGGGTGCCGAGGCCTCAGAAACTTCTCATCCTTCCACACGATCCTTTCTGCTCTGCAGAGCCCTGCCATTAAGCATCTCAAAGAGACCTGGAGACAAGTTTCCAGGCGGGTAGGCTGCTCTCCATCCAAGCACCACGAGGGTGAGGTGGACCTGGCAGCCGGCCTTGGGTCTCCATGACACCCGCACTCAGCTGAGACCACCTGGGAGACAGTGAATGCCTGGGATACAGACTGATCTGGTTCCTGGGTCTCTGAGTCTCTCAGGGCCCTTAGGCCAGCAGTTCTGCCAAGGAATTCATTTCCTTCAACATCAGATCCTGACTTGAGCCCAGTTGGAGATTCTCAAGTGTTTCCTTTGCAGCAACAGAAATCTCAATCCAACTGAAACCAAGAGTGTTCAACACAGATCTGTGTGGTAGATATGGGAATGGAGGCCCCAGGTGAGAACAGGAGAGGCCCCTCCCCAGTCCCATGGGGACCTCGGGGCTCAGAGCAACCCAGTGAAATCCCTCATCCAGGCCCCAGGCTCTTTGGATCTTCTGAGATCTCAAACAAATGGGATTTACCCTTCAACCACCCCATAGTCTTTCTTTCTTTCTTTCCCCACTCCCCCAGGGAGAGTTCCTACACCTTTAAGAAGTGGTGCAGAGGAGAGCAGCACGTGAGCAAGAGACTGTTCCTGAAGGTAACCTGGGGCTGGAGATCTGGGAGGAGGGGTGCAGGAGGGGGCCGGGAGCATCCTGAGGGCATCCTAGGAAGTGAGGCTATGGTAAGGCCATCCTGGGGTTCAGAGACCCCTGTCGGTGGGGCAGGAAGGAGATGCCTCACGGCCCCCCCAACACCCTCTGCCCTCTCCCTCCATGTCTCAGTTTGGCTGTTGTTGGGACACACTCTGGGAGTGCAGAGGTCGGGACCATGGTCAGTGGTGGGGCAGGGCGAGGGGTGAAGGCAGTGGGGACAGGGACTCTGGCTGGGAGAGAGATTGGCCTCTCCTCAGTGGGTCCTTGATCAAGTCTCTGCCCCTCTGTGGGCCTCGGTCTCCTCCTCTGGGAAATGGAGGGAGATGACGTGGTGCAGGCCTCATGGCGGGGTGATACCATCCAAGGGAGGACAGGAATGGGAGGAGATTTGTGCTGGCTCCTCCTCGAGAGGTGAGGGGAGAGCAGTGATGACAGTCAGATGACATGGAGTCCTCAGGAAAGCGCTGGATGGAGGTGGATTTTCCCTCACTCTTTCCTGATGAGGAAAGAGGCTCAGGGAGGCCTGGGCAGGCCCAAGGTCACACAGGAGTGAGTCCTGGAGCCAGGACTGGTCTAGAATCAGAGCACCCTGGAGGTGGGAGCAGCATAGGCAGCAGGGGACTGGAGCCGATGGCCATGGTCTGAGTTCAGGGGCCTTGGGGAACATGTGGAGGGGAGCAGGGACTCTCTGACCCTGTCTTCGGCACCGACAGGAGGCGACCTCCATGTTGGCCACTGCACAGAGGGTCCACCATGGAGCCCGGGAGAGGCGGCGGCAGCAGGTGAGGGTGCCTGTGGGGGAGGTGCCCATGAATCAGAGGAGAGGGGCTCCCCTTCCCAGCTGGAGGCCACCCCCAGGAGAGGGGCCTTCCTCCTTCATCGCATCTGCTGTGGCTGCCGAGCCTGAAGTGCCTGCATTGGCAGTGAGCAGGATGAGGCCTGGAAGGGCTGGGAGCAGGATGGTTTTGGGGTGGGGAGGGGCATCGGCCACACCCCCTGGGATTGGCCCACAGCCAGCCCTGGGATGTGACTGGGGGAGTTTGGTGTTCCTGGAGGGGAGGGGAGGAGGGAATTGTGTGTGGTGGGAGCTCCTGAGGGTCCTAGCCCACTGTATGTGGGAGCCTGGGGTGGGCAGGTGGCTGGGGTGAGGTGTTTCACGGGAGGGTTCATGGGGGCACCTGAGTGCTGGAACTCACCACCATCCCCACCTTGATGGAGCAGGGTGTCATCCCCTCCCTCGAGATGATCTTCAGTTATCTGGAGCTGCTGCATGATGAGACGGATTATTATGTGGAGGTGAGTGAGCATGGAGGTGGGGCCGTGGGATCAGGCTCCTGAAGATTTGGGAGGAGAGAGTCCTGCCTGAGCCCTGAGCTCTCACACTTGGAAAGGTCCTCTCTGCAGAGCCTCCCAGCCTCCTGTGGAAGCCAGGGCATCAGGCCCATCTCAGCAATGAGTGATGGGAGGCTCTGCCTAGGCCACCATCCAGGCTCCCTGGGCGGCTGAGGCTCAGAGCTGCCTGGCTGTGTGGCCACAGGAGGTGGTGTCTGAGCTGGACTCAGCCTCTCCCTCTGGCCCTGCCCATGAGGGAAGAGAAGTCGGGCCCCTCCAAGTCAGGAAGCACATCAGAGCCTTGGCTGTCCCTTCCTGCCTGAGGCCTCAGTCTCCCCATGTGTCATCAGAGAGGGTTAGATTACAAGGTCTCAGCTCCTCTGCCCCCAGGTCTGGAGCCCAGAGCCTGGCCCAGGTCCAAGTCTGGTCTCTGGAAGGGCCTGCCCACTGGCAGCAGTGCAACACTGGAAGAGGTGGGATGGGGGCTAGTTCTGGGCTAAGGGGGCTGTTTCTGATGGACTTTGGCTGTCTGCCTTCCAGGGGAATGTGCTCAGCTGTCAGAATGAGGTAAGAAGCTGCGGCCTCACTGTGATGAGAGTGGGTGTGTGGGAATCAGAGAGCCCCCCTTTCATAAGAAGCCCTCTAGCCCAATCCCTGGGTTTGGGCATTTATTTGCAGAGTTCAATATACAGAGCTGGGGATCCTATGGTGTTGGCAGGTTGGGGAGGGCTGGCATCAAGGACCGCTTCCTGGTAGAGGATCTATTTCGGGACAACTGTGAGAACAGGCACGTCCTGACTGGAATTGCAGGGAAGGAGGGTTCCCAAGTTGGCAAAGGCCCCACAGAGGCTCCTTGTCCCCCTCCTCACCCCCTCCAAGAGCCCTGCAGGGTCCCCCACCCAGGCCATGTCTCCATCCTGTCCTTCCTCTGTCCCAGGAAATCAAATTCATCAAGGACATCAAGCTGGTCCAGAAGGCTGCAAATCTGTACACCGTGCAGCCCGATGAGAACTTTGGGGCCTGGTTCCAGGCCGTGGAGCCCCTGAGTGAGGAGGCGAGATGAGGCGGGGCAGGAGTTGGGTGAGGGCAGGGCAGACTCTCCCTGCACACCAGCTCCAGTGTCCATGGCCGTGGCTCCATGTTCAGCCTCAGATCTGGCTGCATGATGACCCTTGGGACTCCAGCTGCTGGGAGGCTCTGGGAGGCACAGCTGTGCTGTGGCTCCTGGGAGCCCACAGCTCCACTCTGTCCTGTAGCTACTGCCTGTCCTGTCAGCTGGAGCCCTGATACCAGTGGTCCAGAAAGATTCGACTCTTCTTAAAAGACAAGAAGAGGCGCTCATCTTCCTACCCAAGGCTGAGTGAGTGTCTGGACTGGCAGTGGCTGAATTCAGGGGCTCAGTACAGATTCAGGCCAAGTCTGGGCCAGGGGAGTCGGACAGCTGTGGTGCTGGGGCCCCAGCTCCACCGCTGAGCAGTCCTGTCACGGGTGATTCCCCTCGCATTTCTGGGACTGGTTTGTTCCTCTGTGAAGTGGGTGACACTAAATATCAGCCCCTGTGTCAGGGACATGGGGTGCTGTTGGCTGACTGAGCACTCAGCACCGGGTCTGGGGCACAGGGTACAGTGGGTGCAGGGAGGGGGGAGAGTATGCTGTGATTCTGGGGGAGGCCCCATAGGAAATTCCTCTCTCTATCCAGACACCAGGCCCCCAAAAAAGAGCCCAGCGGTGGTGGCAGATGATGCTCCTTAGACCAGCTGACTCACAGCACGGACACAGCGCGGACACTCAGGTGCACGGGGCCATCTCTCAGATGCTGATATGAATGAAAACTTTGTGATCCATTTCCTGGGGGTGCCTGAAGGCCACAAGGGATTGGACGATCCCACCATCTCCCTCACACATTTTCCCCAGCGCCAATTTTCCCTCTTTGGAGGGGCCATGTTTTTGTTGTCAATGATAAATGCTAAGTTTGGGTATTCTATTAAATTTCTGTTTTTTTCTCAGCCTGGGAGTGGACATGTGGTTCTTTCGCTCTCTGTGCTCATGGAAATGAGATCCAGAATCTCACATTCCTCCTTGAATTCAGAAACCTGGCAGAGTCCTCAGCTCAGGGTATGTGGTGAAGGGAGAAGTGCCAGCGCCATCCCTGGCTGCTGAAGGACAGTCCCGTGTCCCCCTCACTCAGAGGACAGGATCATTGCAGTGTGGTTCACCTGGTCCTGGAGCAGAAGCAGCCCCTCCGATCTCCCGGGGCTGAGACGTTGGAGGGACTTTCTCTGGCAGAACAACAGCCACGGAAACGGGGCTGACTTTAAAAGTAGCACTTGCTTAGGGCCAGCCCAGTGGTGCAGAGGTTCAGTTCCCATGGTCCCCTTCTACGGCCTGAGGTTCGCTGGTACAGATCCCTAGTGCGGACCTACGCATCCCTTGTCCAGCCACTCTGTGGCTGGTGTCCTGCATATCAAGTAGAGGAAGATGGGCACTGATGTTAGCTCAGGGTCAGTCTTCCTCAGCAAAAATAGGAGGATTGGCTGCAGATGTTAGCTCAGACCTAACCTTCCTCAACCACAAAAAAGCTGGCCCTGGCCTGTGCCTAGCACAATTCCTGCCCAGGACTGTGGCTGCCTTTCTGCACTTGGACGATGAGGAAACATTTTCCCAGTTCCTCTTGCCCAAATGAGGAACTTGTTTTCTGATTCAGTCCCTGGAATTGCATCCACTGTAAGTAGGGAAAATACTCTGAAACCTCAAAATGTGCACGTGGAGAGGGCGAGGCTAGAGGAAGGTCCTGTGCAAATGGACTAAGGGCAGGCAGGATTCTCCCTCTCTGGGCCCCTCTGGGGTCTCCCTGTTCACCTTTGACCTGGGCTTGGTCCTCCTGGGATTCTGGTCCGTGATTCTGATTCCCATTTCCTGCTTATTTTCTCTCCAAGGGGAAAGATTGGGGAGGCAGCTTTTAGCGCCACAGCCGGGTCTCCCTCCATGAACCTGGTTCTCCCTGTGAACTAGGATTTTCAGTATCCCTGCACTTCCGCATGCAATTCCTTCTTAGGGCAGAAATTCCCTAGATGTCCCTAGCCTTTCTGTCAGGTCCATCGTGGCCACTCCTTCCAGGCTGTACCAGATGGATCCCAGGTGAGCTCTGGTTTTCCAGGATAACAGACCATCATCCTGACCAGGAATGACCCCACGGTATTCCTTGCTGCCCAGGGTTACCTCTGGGCTTGTGTGGTTCTCAGGTCCATGGTCTTGGACAATCAACAGTTTACACACTCTGGTGTAATTTGACTGGCTTTTCCTAGAGTGGTAGCTGAGCCCGAGCCCATGAAACATGTAGCCCCTCGGGTGACTGGGGTCTTTTCCACAGTCTTGTGCTGTGATTCTGTCATTGAGGTGTGAACCTTTCCTGTTGGGAAGTTGGAAATATGAGGCCTAAGAAAGGTGTGAGTTGGGGGTCCTGCGGGCAATACCACCAAACTAATGTTCTGTGGATGCGCATGGACACAGCCTCACCAAGTATAATCCGGAAATGCTCCCCATGTGGGTGTCCAACAGACACTGGTCTGGCTCAACCAGAGAACCCGCCTGAGAGCCAACAGCTAAAGGGTGACCACCCGGCCTTTTGAGACTCATCCCCAGGAAACACCATGTAAGCAAGGACCAGATGAATCGCTTGTCACTTCTGAGTTATCCCCTCCTTCCTGATGGCTGCAAGTGTCACTCAGACACTCGGCAGGCTGGACTCTGCCAGGGAGGCCGTCTCAGGACAGCCAGAAGCTGAGGATAAATCCTGGTTCCCGGCAGCCCAGGCCCTTGCTGATGCAGCACAGCCACCCAGGAAAGAGACTTGCCAGAGGAAGGTGGGGAAGCCTGTGCTGCCCCTCTAGGGAGAAAGAGTCGTGGCAGGTCCCAGGGCTAGTCCAGGGCCAGGATGAAGGCACGGGTGTCCCAAGAGTGTCTCCTCCAGGACTGGGATGCTCCTGAGAGCCGACCCGGCAGGTAGCAACATTCAGTAAGTCACATGGGTACAGCTGTGGCAGAGGAGGGACAATTTATCCTATCTCTGGGTTTCCAATTTGGAAATTGTTTGCTGAAGTCCATGAGTAAAGCAGCTGTAAAATCTGGATGACAGGTTTATTTTTGAAGGAAAGTATGAGTTACCAAAACTGGCTTCCTAAGAGCTAACTAAAGGGAAGAGAAAATAATAATGTGAATCTCTTGAAATGCCTCAGGTGCATATAGTGTCAGAGAGAAATCCTCAAAATGTTTGATGAACTGGAAAGCCGGATTCTGTTTAAACTGTTGCAGGTGTAAGGTGGGGATGGGTGCTTGCATCTCGTCTTCCAGTGTAAGTGAAAACAAGATCACATTAGCAGTGAACTCAGTCTTTCCACAGTGGTGTAAGACATGGGATTGTACTCCTCACTCACGTACCTCAAGAATATCTTGCCACATGGTCCATTCATTGATGTATCTTCCATTTACAAGAGCTAACAAAAAATCTGTCCCCTTGACAGCCATACCATCCAGCTAACTGCCACCTCACCCCACTCACAGTGCCCTGCAAGGCTCTCTTGGTGATCTGGCTCTTCACAGTGAGGGATTCATGCCAGAGTATTCCAGAGCCCTGGGAACCATATTCATACCACCTCCAATTGCCAAGATGGGAGGATCTCTGAATGGGAAACCTGATTCTCAAACACTGCCTTTCCCTTGGCTCGCCTTAGGATTTGTCCCTGAACGACATGATTGGACCATTCACCCGACTGCTGCCCCCTCGGTTTTGGTGGCTCTGGAAGAGGTACCAAGATGTACTGGCCTTTCCTTCACCATTGAGGAGACCAAGGAGAACCCCTCTTGACTCCCCAACCTGCCCTCAGGTTTTGATGTCTACACTGCCTGTCCCAGTGACCACAAGAACTTGGAGACCACTCTGACTCTCCTTAGGGAATTGAACTCTCTCTAACTACAACCACCAGACTAGAGCAAATCTGGGGCCACTGTTTTAGGAACAACTTCAGCATTTGCAGCTAAGGTTGGAACACTTCTGGAGATCTACCAAAGCCCCTTGGTAAGGGGTCTGGATTCGGGAGAGAGAGATTCTGGTCTTCACCAATGAGTTCTCTCATCCAATCATAGGGAAAGGCAGAAGCTCTACGTATGTCATCCCAAGGACTTCTCAGTTTGTGAGATTATTAAGTGGGTTGGGAAGGAAGATGATGGTGAATAAGAAGTGCCATGGAAACATTGAGACTCAGCCCAGGGTCATGCTCAAGGCCAATGCATCCACCGCACTGCTCCTGGGAACATTGGCTGAGGACAGCTCACAGCTCTTTCCCTCACAGGACATGCCCACAGCATAGGGAACCACCTAACCTTAGGACACAGCCCTCTCGAGGGACAGCCAGAGGCCCATGTCTGGCCGATAAGGGAATAAGAAGCCTGTTCTCAATTTGGGACAACACCAAAGGGCCGTCCCAGCTCCAGAGATCCTTGAGGGTTGGCGGAGACTCAGTGGCAACTGTCTTGTGCTTCAGCTTCTCCTTCAGCTATCCCCGCCTTGCTAACTTCCCATAGAGATATCTCCCTAGAACCCTTCCCTAAACCTTCCTCATGGAATCCTCCCCCTCACAGTCTCTTTCCAGGGCCCCATCTGTGACAAGCAGCAATCAGGAGACATTAATGCTGAACACAGTAGCATGAGATACGGCAAATCCTGTTCTGGAAGAATTATCTGTTAGACGATCTGAGAGGGTAGGTCATTGTAATATCCAGGATAACTTAGGTAATGCTCTGGTAATAAACACAACAATTGAGAAATTCATTACTAAAGATGCATTTCTCCTCAGATTTACATCATACATTGATAGTTGAGGTGAAGGGACCCCTGCTTCCTAAGTCACGTGGGGCAAGGCTGATGGAGGCCCCACGATCTTGTTGGTACACCACCTGAAACTGATGCCTTCTTTAGTTGCCACCAAAGGACAGAAAGAGCACCTAGGGTCTTACACATCCTCTTTTATTGTTTGGCTTAAAAGTGATGCCATTGGTCAGAAGGTGCCACACATCCTTTCCAAAACCAAGAGGTCTAGGAAACATAGTCTTCTGTGTGCCAGAGTGAAAGCAGAAGTGGATGCTGGCACCACACTCTCTTTCTTTTCACCAAAGGATATGATTGCTCTCCCTCTCACATAGAGAATTCACTCACCCTCTTTCCCAAGGAGGACATCTGAAGACCCGGTAAACTCAGAAACCCTAGCTGACCCTTGGGCTAAGGGGACAAAGACTTCAGGGGCCACACATGACAAAGAATACAGAACTCGCAGGAGAGGATCTGAAAATTCACTAAAGAAACTAACAAGGACTATTGTAATAAGCAGAAACAAGAAACGCTGGGGATGGGGAGAACCTGACATCCACAATTGTCCACATCATCCTATTCCAAATACTCAGTCTTCTGCAAGAAGTTGCAGGGCATAAAGAGCAACAAAGAAGGATGGCTTATACAGAGGAAAACTTCATGATTAGAAGGGGCCCTTGAGAAAGCACTGAGGGGTTACTGCAGAAAATTTTGTCTGCTTGTTGCTATTCACATTCCTGTGCTGAGCCTATGTCTTCATAAGCTTGTCGCGGGGATGCTGAACAGCTCTGTTTCGGGGTAAGACAGAGTCAGAGGTCATGGATACCAGCAACTGATTTGTCTATTTTCTTCTGTCTTCCTCCAAGACTATATCTACTGTCTCATCGTGCTTTAGAAGCAAAACCTGGAAAACCTACCAAAGCAATTGTTTTTGGGTTTTTCTACCAATAGTACAGAAAATATGGCTGTTATTTTTGGTGCTGAAACTTAATTTTGTGGAGTAAATTTCAACCTGAATTTTAAGTTTGTTTAAAATAGTTAAACATAGAATAACCATATGACCTGGCACTTCCACTCCTAGATATTTACCCCCTAAAATCGAACACAGGTATACAACCAACGATTTGTCTAGGAATATTCACATCAGCCCTTCGCATAATAGTCCAAGGTGCAACGTCCATCAACTGATGAAGGGAGAAACAAAAATGGGTACATCCATGCAATGGGATAGGAATCAGCCATGAAAAGAAGTGAACTGCTGATGTGTGTATAATCTTTAAAAACATTATGCTAGTGAAAGAAGGCAGACACAAAAGGAGGAATCTTTACGTTTCTATTGATACAAAAAGTCCAGAAAAGGCAGATCAATTGATAGAATGTCCCTTCCTGGTTGCCAGAGGCTTGGCGTAGGGTGGAATGGGGAGCGACTGCTTAATTTGTACAGGGTTTCCTTTAGGATGATGAAATCTTCTGGTATAGACAGCAGTGATGATTGCACAGCACTGGGAATGTCCTAAACCCCACTGAATTGTGGGTGATTCACCTTTTCACAGTGAATTTTACGTGATGTGAATTTTACCTTAATTTCAGAAAACAATACAGAGTTCATTATCTCCCACAACAGAGTGTCAAGAGCCCATGTGGCTCAAGGATGAAAGGGCTCTATCAACAACCCCATGACTACTCCAGGAGTGGTAGATTTTCATTTTCTCTCATAGTGAGAGTGTTCTGTCCATTGTCACAAGACTATTCTATTCTTGGCCCCAAATGTCCAAAGACAGTGAGAGAAAATATGCCCTGTCATACCCCTTTTCACTAGACAGGCCTTTCCTTCCAGAAGCCCCAAGGGAACTTTCTGGGTCAGGGTTGCAATCCAGCCCATTACTCAGCTACACTTTGACCAGTGACAGGATTGCATTCAATTCCTTCCCCTCTGTTCTCGGGTGAGAGGAAAAGGCCATTTCACCTGAGTCCATGAGATGGGAAACACCCAAACCAAACTTAGGTCCTAGCAAGGAGAAAGCCATCAGTACTCAAATAACTCCCTGTTCTAGGATTTAATTTTCTTATTAATAGACTGTACTTTTTAGAGTAGTTTTAAGTTTACAGAAAAATTCAGCATGGGGCTGGCCCAGTGGCATAGTGGTTAAGTTCGTATGTTCCACTTTGGTGGCCCGGGTGTCCCAGGCTCGATCCTGGGTGCAGACCTATGTACCACTGATGAAGCCATGCTGTGGTGGTGTCCCACATACAAAATATAGGAAGATTGGCACAGATGTTAGCTCAGCAGCAGTTTTCCTCAAGCAAAAAGAGGAAGATTAGCAATACATGTTAGCCCAGGGCCAATGTTCCCCACCATAAAAAAAAATACATATATATATATATATTCAGCAGATAGCACAAGTTCCAATATTCCCCCTCATACCCAAGTTCACATACACTTTCCCTTGTTATCAATATCTTGCATTTGTGAGATACATTGCTTATGTTTGATGAGTCAACATTGATACAATATTATAAAGTAAACAGCTTATATTAGGGTTCGCTCTGTGTGTTTTATCTTTATTGGGCTTTGACGAATGTATAAGGACATCTATCCACTGTTACAGTATCATACAGCATAATTTCTCTGCTCTAAAAATCCTCTGTGCTCCTATTCATTCCTCCCTCCCTCTGCCCAAGTCCCGGTAACTACTGAAGTTTTTACCATCTCCTTGGTTTTGCCTTTTCCAGAATGTCACATAATTGGAATCATACAGTATGCAGCCTTTTCCAATTGGCTTCTTTTACTAAGGAATATGCATTTAAGATTCCTCCATTTTTTTTTTCATGGCTTGATAGTTCATTTCTTTTTTATTGCTGAATAATATTCCATTGTTTGAATAGACAATGTTTTGTTTATCCATTTCTTTCTTGAAGGGCATCTTGTTTATTTGCCAGCTTTTCCAATAATGAATAAAGCTGATATAAACATTCATCTGTAGGTTTTGTGTGGATATAAGTTTTCAATTCATTCAAGTATATACCAAGCAGTGACATTGCTGGACCTTAGGCCAAAAATGTCCAGCTTTGTGAGACACTTCCAAACTCTCCTCCAAAGTGGCTGCACTGTCTTGCATTCCCAACAGCGATGGATGAAGGTTCCTGTTGCTCCATGTCCTCCTCAGCATTTGCAGTTGTCAGTGCTCTGGGTTTTGGCCATTTTAATAGGCATGTACTGGTATCTGGTTGTTGTTTTTAATTTGCATTTCCCTGATGGCAAGGATGTTGAGCATTTTCTGTGTGCTCATTTGCCATCTGTGTATGAAAGGGCTGAAACAGAATGGACTGCAGGAAAAGAGATGTCTGGGATGACAGGAAGGTGGAGGCAGAGGTGATCTTCAAGGCTGACTAGGCACTGACTATGCCCTCTGTCAGGTAAATTGTGGTCTACCTAACATTGAGCTTTGAGTGAAAACTCCATAGTATCTGGTTGTGCACACATATATCTTATTGAGGATTGAGTTTTTATATATATTTTTACTGAAGGATGCCGTAAGCTCTACGTATAAACAGGTTGCTGTACAGCAGGTGAGGACGGTGTCAGAGATGATGAGAGTCTATCTTGAGTGGATGGTGTCTGCCACACAAGCGGCATGTGTTTCCTATCACCAGAGACAGAAACCTAAACACTTCTGCCACTGCGTCTTGGAATTGGAGTCTCCAAGGAAAACACAACGCAGCCAAGCACTGGGTGGAACAATGCTTTACTCACATAGAGAAGACAGAGCAAGATCAGCTTCAGCGGTAGGCATTGGCCCCCATGGCCAGCGGGTTCCCCCTGGCAGCTGAAGCAGGGCCGTTGGCCTGCACCCACCCCTCTCATGCCGTAGAAGAAAGAACCTGACCCCCTCTGCAGGGGACAAGTATAGCAGTGGAGTTGGCCAGCTGCCATATGACGCCCAAGCTTAAGCAGAACGAAGGAAAACACATTGAGACTGGAATGGGAAAAGATAGTCCCAGAAGAGGTGACAAGTCCAGCACAGGCTGTGCAGACTCCTTACCTCTTGGTGAGGAAGTGTTCCCTGCCCAAGACTCCTTCCTAAGTGGCCCAGTGGGGGTGCACAGACCACAGGCACTGGATTGCCTCTCCCAGCAGTGTCACTGGTAGCCAATGCCTCCCCCATTATGCATTTTCATTTTGAATTTGCCACCAGAGAGAGCCCTGAGAGGAACTACATCTCTTTTATCTCTTGGAGGACACATCCTTCCTGAGAAGTTTCTGTATTCTTGGCTACATTGGGTTCATAATCTAATCACTTTTATATTTGTGTATGTAGCATGTGCAGTATCCCCTCTCTAATGTTCAGTTCACTTGCAACACTGGAGGTGCTTACCGTTATATTTCTATATTAGAGCTGAAGATTCTGAGGTCAGAAGAGATTACATAACATCTACGAAGTTATTACGTTTACTAAGTGCTGAAGCCATGTTACCAGGTCAGACAAGCTTCCTTCAGAGCTGAGCTTTTTAACCTCTAATGACTTCTTGTAGAAAAAAAAAAAGAGTGAATGCAGGTGCTTTCTCAAGATCATTGATTGCAGGAGTTCTTTGAAAAGAAAACGAAAAGCAACGCCTTTGTGTTAGGAAAAAAGCTCACAGTTCTCCTTTACCCGGTGTCTCATCTTAATTTTCACACGGAACACCTCACTTCACCAGATCTGTGTGGGTTTTCCCCACACCAAGCAATTCCGTGGACATCAGCTGGGCGTTCTACAATTTAACCTAATTCTGACACTCTGTAGCTGGAGATAGCGTCACATCCCACTGGTTGAGGGTTCAGTCCCATGACACCGCCCCCTACTTCAGATGCCAATGGCAAGCAGTAGGTCCCCAGATTACCTACATTTTCTGTCCAATTTAGCTTCAAATCAGAGGTTACCACGACTTCCTCCTCAGGTTCAATTGATTTTCTAGAGCAGCTCACAGAACTCAGGGAAACATTTATATATGTTTACCAGTTTATTGAAGGATATGATAAACGAGACAGATGCACAGCCTAATGAAGAGACACACAGGGTGAGGTTGGGGAGGGTCCCGAGCATGAGAGCATTTGTCCCTGTGGAGTTGGAATGGATCACCCCACTGTAGGCAGATGTGTTCACCAACCTGGAGGCACCCCAAAGCCCATAGTATTGGGATTTCATGGAGGCTCCCTCACATAGGCCTGATCAATTATTAACTCCACTTCCAGCCCCTCCTCTCTCTCTAGAGATGTTGGAGGGGAAAGGGGGCATGGAAATCCCAAGCTTCTAATCATAGCTTGGTCTTTCTGGTGTCCATCCTGCATCCAAAAGCCACACAGGAGCCCACCCAGAGTAGACTAGTTAGAACAAAAAAGCTTCTATTGCTCTTGGCACTTAGGAATTTACCAGTGTTCCAGGAGCCCTGTGTCAGGAACTGTGGCCAGAGACCTATCTATATTTCCTATTAGCTCACAACATTTTTTCCGTTTCACATTACTGTCTCCAGATACTGACTGTCGATACAGCATATGTTTGCACCCTTCTCTGCTGTATTAAGCCTGGGTGGGCTTGACTGCTCCCAGAGGCCACAGACGGGGAAGCGTCTGTAATCTGCAATGCCTGTTCATGTGTATCTGACTACAAATCCTATGCTCCTCAGGCATATGCAGACATGGATAAACTGCAGCCAGAGCCTCAAATTCTGGAAAGAATGTGCTATTAGAAGTTGAATCCCTACATAGGATAGAGGGGGGAAGAATTTTCCCTCTATTCTTCTAGGTTCTTCTGGCTGTTCTAAGAGTTAAATTGACATAAGACAGAAAAAAGGAGAAAAAGAAAACAAAGTTTAATAACATGCATGCATGGGAGAAACCTAGGAAAACTGAGTAACTCACCAAAATGGCTGAAGCCACCACCTTAATTACCAACTCAAGCTGAAGACACAGGGGATGTTGGCAGTGGGGGATTGGGACTTCCAGGGGCAATTCAGGTGGAGATGGAAAAGTAAATGTTTGGTAAATAAGTGTTGCCCTACCTGGCAGAGACTTTGGGATACAGAGAGGACTGTGATCCACTGGGCCTTGCTGGCTTCCTTGCTGTCTGTCACACCTAGTTCATATCACATTGTAGTTTCCATGGTAAGAGCTCCCTCCTGGAACAGGCCTTTCATCTAGAATTCTTTTAGATAGTTATGGGGAAGGTCAAAGTCTTTTGCTCTTAAAATTGATCAAGCCAAAGAGACACATTTTTGTGGTAGCAAATTCTACTCCCCTACAGTAAATTCATGAGGAACTTGAGCAAATGGGAAATGTAAAGTTCTCCTCAAAGGAGGCCCACATTTTAGTTATCAGCATTATTACATATTTAAGTATGTAATGCATACATAGCACAACCGCTCAAAAGGTAAAAGAGGTCAGCAAACTTTCCTTCCAAGTACTCAGACACACAGTAGTTCACTTCAGAGAGAACAGTTCTTTAATTTTGGTGTGTATCCTTGCAGAGAAGTTACTTTCATATACAAATAGGCAGATGCTGAAAATACACACACCTACCTGTATATGTATATAAATATATAAGTATATACTATGTTAATATGCAATCTCAAATACATATATGCATTTCTAAGTATTTATTTTTCTCTTCACACACATGTGGTTCCAAATCAGTACATTAGATGTGTCATCATTTCCCACAGCTTCAAATTAGGTCACAGTATGTGTGGCTGCACCCTAGGTTAAATAACCCGTCTTCTACTAACACACATTAAGGATTTTCCTCTATTCTTACAAGCAACGCTCCAATTATTAAACATGCGTAAACTACAGTTTTCTTCTATGTAGGCTTACATCTAAGTTAAATTTTCAAGAGTGTATTTTCTGTGCGCATTTTCACTTGTGATGAATTTTCACTTGTGTGTCTTTTCACTTGAAAAATTTCTCATGGTGACTGTACCATTTTACGTTTTCACAGCAATGTGTGAGTGTCTGTTTCCCCAGCCCACAGTTCCTACTCTGAATCTCCGTTCTTCTTGTGCTGATGCTCTACCATCTTCTCACCTCAAATAATCATTCAAAGAGATCTTTTCCCTCTGTGTCAAGGCTCAGCGAGGATTCCACACTTGTCACTTTAGCCACATCTGTACTACAAACAGGAGAACACTGCAACATTATTCCTTTTGTAGGTTCAGCAAAATAAAATCTCATTCACACACATAATTCTAAGATTACTTAGGGTATTTCAATCTCTGAAAATGGATAAAAACTAGTCTGAGAACATGATCCAGTACTTCTATAAAGAGTTTAATTGTTTTAAAAAATGTTATGTTGTGTGGACACTGAAAGTCCATGGAATAGGAGTAAACATGAGTTCGGAACTGAGAAATAATAAGAAATACATATATTGATGTCTGCCCCTGGTTCTGACACAGAGCTCCTAAAACCCTTGTAAAAACCTAAGTGGTGAGAGCGCTAGTAGCATCTTTTGTCCCAACAGGTGACTCTGGTGGGCCCCTGGATGACTCCAGGATGGGAGCTGGTTACCAGAAAGACCAAGTCATGATTAGAAGTTTGGAATTTTGAGCACCATCTTCATCCTCGAGAGAGGGGAGAGAGGCTAGAAATGGAATTAATAATTGATCATGCCCACGAGAGAAAGCCTCCAGAAAACCCCAACAGTACAGGGTTTGGGGAGTTTCTGGGTGAACATGTGGAGGTGCTGGGAGAGTAGCGTGCCTGGAGAGTGCATGGATCTCTGTGCCTGTTCCCCATACCTTGCCCTAGGCATCTCTTCCATCTGGTTGTTTCAGAGTTATATTCTTCTATGATAAACTGGCAATCTTAAAAGTCAAACATTTCTCTGAGTTCTTTGAGCTGCTGCAGCAAATTAAATTGAACCCAAGGAGGAGGTTGTGGGAACCTCTGATCTATAGCCTGTGGGTCACAAGTGCAAGTGACAACCGGGGCTTAGGATTGGCATCTGAAGTTGGAGGGTAACAGTCTGGTAGGACTGAATCTTCAACCTGTGGAACCTGATGCTGTCTCCAGGTAAAAAGTGTCAGAAGTTGGTTGAATTGAGTTGCATTGTAGGACAGCCAGCTGCTCGAGGCTCCTGGCTCCAAGAACCTCAAAAAGGAACAGAGAAGGAAGTGACATGAAATACCTGTTCTTTAATAATTCTATTATAAAAATTAATAATATTATCTGAGGAAATGTGGAAATCACACGAGCCAGGAAAGGAGAGACAAATCGCCATAAGATGCTTGTACAATAAAAAGCAATGTGAACATTTGTTTGCATGTTATAGAATTTTGTGTGTGTGTGCATTTTAAAGTATTATGACTTAATATACAATTATAACCCAGTTTCAGTATTCACTATTGTAACAAAATAATTTCCCCATACAAAAAAATAAACACAAACATTTTAATGGCTACAAAATTATATTGAGGGTGTTTCATTACTTACTTAACCATCTCAGTCTTTGGGAAATTTAGTTGTTTTCTATAATATGCAATTATAAACGATGCTGGTATTAACACATATTCATACTAAAACATTCTTCTGTATATTTTTTAATTTCTTATGCTAGAATTATAAGAGAGCATGAACTGAGAAAGATTTTAATTGCTCCTAATTTATATTTCCACCACCACTACATAAAGATTCTTACGTCAACAGTGTTACCATAACGGATTAGTATTTCTTTAAACAATAATTTTGGAAAGGGAGTCTTGGGATGCAATCACAAAGGTAACCATTGCAGGACAGGAAGTCTGAGTTTCCTTCCTACATAGATTTTACGAACTCTGCCTAAAGTCAAAGAGAATCCAGATCTTCTCTTATTTTACACAAATTTTATTTTTTCTTTTTTACCCCTTTTGCAAAAGAAAGATCCAGCATCAAGAGATGGAGCCATTGGCCTCCCAAAAGATATTCACCGATCGCTGCATCCATTGTCTCTCTTTTCTGGGAGGGGTACATATGATCAGGCTGTGTTAAACAACGTGATCACGAATATCACGTTGAGCTGATTTAATTACTCCTTCCCTGAGACTCCAGTGCCACAGGGACTGCTGGATTTGGAAAAAATGACCCGAGACCAAAAGGGCATATTGGGTAGGTTCCAGAACTTTTTTCAAATCTCTACTGCAGTGGAATGAATAAGACAACAGACAGAAACTTTATTAAGCTGGATTTCAGGGTTTCTCATTCTAGGCTTCCACTATAGGGATAACGTCCTGAGCAGAGAAATTTTTCTGTTGATCCTAGATCACTTAGAAGAACTGTTACTTATTTTTGGAGTGCCAGAACTGATATGCTGAAATCGGACATTGGAAGCAGGAAGAGTTAACAGTGGATGTCTGTGGAGTGTGCTGAGGAAATTTTGTCTTGCCGTATCTCCTCAACGGGCACAAGAAGGTTCATAGGTATAAGGGAACTCCATTTTCCTGTGAATATGTCCTTGCCTCATTGGAATACAGGAATTTTCTATAATTCAAAGGATGGAATGTATCTTCAAGAAAATTCTGAATGAGAATCAAAGCAAACAATGCTTTATTTTGATAAAAAACAACAATAATAAGAAAAAACACTGAAGCAGTTATGCAGGTGCCACAATCCCTCTGGTGTGCTGGGTTCCCTGCCCTGGTCTGAAGAGGAGAGCCCTCACTACGACCTCACACAGCATTCCCTTCTGTATGTCTACGACATCTTCCATGTGTTTGCTCCTGGAACACAAGGAGAGATCTCCAACTCAGTGACACCACGTGGGCCATTTGGCCACTGAGGGCTCTGACAGTCTTCGTTGATGATCATGACCTCATAATGCATGGCACAGAACAATCTTCTCTACTTTGCCAAGTTTGAATGTCCTCCATGAATACAGTGTTTAGACAATGAGTTGCGTCCTTATATGTTACAGTAGCTGGGAGGGTTTTCCTTCCAACTTCTGGTATTGGAGGGAAAGAAAGGACAACTTTGGGAGTCAGCCAAGCCATAGGACACAAACAAAGGCTGTTCACATTGTAGGAAATAATCAGATCTATTCTTTCTTTCAAAATCAGTCTGTTGAGTGTTGAAGTCATTCTCTCCAATGTTTTGTCACTTGCAGAAATTCTTGTATGAATTCATTACAGGAGAAACTGGGTTTCTTCTGACTTTCTTATTATAATCAGAATCAGTGAGATGAAAGTGCTTAATAAGAGTATTCCAGGGCAAGAGGGATCCCTCTCTAAAAGGTCCTGTAGATGTGGATTTCCTACATAAACTAAGTAGAATGATGGGATTTCATCTTTAGTTTGAGAAGAGGTCCTTTCATTAAACATTGTTCTTGGAAACAAGAGGGCAAGATGTTGACAGTAGCTGTGATAATGAAACTATTTTGAAATAAGCAGAACTTCAAACTGAGGAAACCTAGGGGATTGTTCCAGTGGCAATGAGGTAAGCGGGAACTGGAGAGACTATGCCACCAGCTTGGGGTTAACAGGAACCTCACAGCTCCAAACAGTGATCTGTGAGCATGAAGGAGGGTTAAGTGGTCTGAATCATCAGAATATGAAGGAAAGGGCAACAAGAAGACACCACAAGTCAATTCAGACCTAGGAAGAGACCCAGAGGCTTCACTTTGGGATCTTCCACGGTTAATAAACCTGTGTTCTTTCACAATTGTGAAAGGAGGCTCGCCTCCCCCAACAGTCACATTCAATTTCTATTATTAAATTGACAAAATTAAGAAGTTTCTTCTTTCTCCTCCAAAGCATAATGACAAATAAATACTAGATTTGCAGAGGCAGGATTCGTGTTTTGAGACCCACAGAAAAAAGAGCCTGAGTGAATTGCAGCTCTGTGAAAATAATCTTTGAATGTGTCCAGTTAAGCTTATTTTAAGTACTGAGGCAACCAGATTGTAACCTACGGACTCAGAGGTCAGTGTGAGCTGGTCATTGACTTGAAATACATTTACAAAGAACAGTTACACTTGTCCTGGAAAACAGCATTTGTGCTTTCACTTTTTTAGAATCTGAATTTGGAGAAGAACCTGATTGACCAAAAATATAACTTTAAGAACTTGATGAATAGAGAAATTTCTTTCCTTTCACCTTCCTTTCTTCTATTTCATTTTCATGGTGAAATATAAAAATACAAAAATCGATACATATAGATGGTTATTAAATAAACAACTGTGTGACATCACCCCAGGTCAAGAAAAAGACTACTACTACCACCAGTAGGTCTCCTGCATGCCCCCTACTGTTGCTAGACTCCTCTTGCCACCAGGTTATCAAATATCCATATTGGTATAATAACCCTCCCTTGCTTTTCTTTATACTTTTGTCATATGTATTTCTATGCCAAAAACATAGTCTGATTTTTGCCTGCTTTTTTCCCTTGTGTAATTAGGGTAATATATATATATACTGTTGCATCTGATTTCTTTCATTCAATATTAAGTATTTAAGATTCATACTCAGTGTTGCGAGTTACTCCTATTAATAAGCCATTTTGTTTATTCCTTCAATTGTTGTTGGAAGTCTGGATTGTGTTCATTTTTGGCAGTTACAAATGATGCTTCTGAGACGATTCTTCTGTGTGCGTATATATATACACACACACACACACACACACATATATATATGGATTCACATGGATTTACTTATGGTATTAAGCAGGCATCATAGGGCAACCATATCTTCAGCTTTACTGGGGATATTGTCATTTTTTTTCTTCAAAGTCAACAAACCAATTGATAGTCCCACACTGTAATTCCCACATCTTCACATTCTGGCTGACACTTAATACTGTCCAAAGTTTAATTTGAGGCTTCTGGTGGGTGTGTGGTGATGATTGTGGTGTAAATTTACTCAGCCTTTTCTTTTCTGTAATTCTGTCCCAGGTCAAGATTTGTGTGGGGGGGGGCAGGGTAGGAAGGAGCCCGGGATTCCCACATCATCCTACGTGAAAATATTTGTGGGGCACTGATGTCATTTATTTCTTTTACTTTACTTGGTATTTCAAATGCACTGTCCAGTAGTGTGGTCAGGACACAGAGTCATTTCTCAAGGACCCCGTGGAGTCTAAATATTGGACTCCACATATTAGGTCTTCTTGTTTTCCTTTGAAATAGCTTCTTTTGTCCATCTGATAAAACAACCTTGAGTACTCTTTGTAAAAACAATAATTAAGATATAATTGACATATTATTTTCAGGTGTACAACATAGTGATTCAATATCTGTATATTTTGTGAAATGGTCACCACAATAAGTCTAGTTAACATCCATCACTGTACATAATTACATACTTTTTTCTTCTGATGGGAAATTTTAAGATCTACTCTCTTAGCCACTTTCAAATATGCAATATAGTATTAACTGCAGTTAATATAAATATAAATATAGTCAACAAGTACATTACATATCCAAGACATTTATTTATAGCTGGAAGTTTGTTATTCAACCCTCTTCACCCCTTTCACCCCCCATCCCCACTCCCCGACATCAATTACTCTTGAAGGAGCATAAAATCCTCACACTGACTAATCATGGGTCCTTCCAAATTATTTGTCGGCTCCCACCCAGATCTTGCATTGAAAATCTCAAAGAGAGAGTTTAGGTTTTCTTTCCTTCCCACTGCTTGACCTGACCAAAATGTCATGCATAGCTGCTGGCCTATTGCTATATACAGGAGAGTCACCCGAGGAATAGAGAAAACTGGAGGAAAAAAGACATCGTTAATTTATCATTACATTGTCATCAAAAGCATGGAATTCACCAATGATGCCTAGGAAGAAATTGGGATCATTTATGGAATAGTGTAAAGAGAATATAGGAGATGTCTCAGCTGAAGAGAAAGAAGCTACAAAACATAATTATGAAAAAAGACGGAGCAATAAAATGCATCAGGAGATTCAGGAGCATAAACAGAATTAAGGGGAAAAAATGACCCATAGTTTCTCAGTTACTCGTTATGGAGAGCAGGATCAATTCCCAAAAGGTCAAGTAACTCTGATTCTGATGTATTTGATGATAATGTTTATTACTAATGATAATTTGTATTTTCAATTATCATCATGTAATGCTGATAATTTGCACATATAATTTATATTTCTATAGTTATTGCTACTCTCCTCTTAGACTAGTGACCATTATTTTGAGCGACAAAAACACAGTGCCTTGAGATTATCTGCCTGTTCATTATATGTGTTAAATTATTGAATTTTTGCCTTGCATCAATTTTTATTTCATTAATTGATTGCCATTTAGATGATTCGGATGTTTACACATAATTATCAAGTCAAATCTCAGTATTTATTTTGCATTTCTCTCTTCATTTATGGTTGGAAAATCTGTCCCTAACTTAATATTACAAAAACATATGCAGGTGTATCTCCAGATCGCTTTTACATTTAATTATTCATTCCATTTTGACTATTACAGCTTAGCCTAGAGAATTAAGTAAACATGTGTTACTTCACTCCTACACACCACTTAAAAGCAGCTAACAGAGACTGAATAAACCAGCCCATCCCCGGCGGGATCAGGAGTTACTTTCCCCATATGCTGTCGCCAGGCTGCAGCCGCCTGACGGGACTCACCCAGGGCCCTGCCCTCGGAGCTCACACCCGCCCTGCGCTCACGCCGCCGGGGCCACCCCGCCAACCCTCCCGAGCGGCTCTGCGCGCACAGGCCTGAGGCTCGGAGCCGGCCCCGGGCTGCCCTGCTCAGCCTCCTGGGCGCAGCGGCGCCTCTGGACCGAGCACTCGCACCAGCGGCCTCCTCGCAGGCTCCGTGCCCGCGCACGCGCCCTCGCGTCGTGCTCCTCGCGGAGAGACCTGCGCTCGGGGCCAGGCTCCGGGGGGTCTCTCGGCTGCAGTTCTACCGGGACTTCCGCGCTTCGGTGGCCTTTCTGATGAGCCGCCGCGCCCAGAGATGTTCAGGTTGGAGCGACACTTCCCAGAGGGCAGCGGTCACTCCAGATCTTTGGCTTTCATTCCGTTTTCGCAAGGTTCTCCCTCTTTGCAAGGTGAGTGGAGCTCATTTGTGGATGTGTTAGCACAGGAAGCGGGAATCCTGTGAAGCGAGTCAATTCTGAGCCCGACGTGAATCAGGAGGGGTGGCGGCAGAAGCGCTCACAGCGTGGCGGCCCGTAGTGGGGACACCAGTCCTCACGGGACTCTCGGGCCTGAATGGCAGAGGACGGTGTGTGTCTGTGGGGACAGACGGGCAGCGTGTGGCGGGGTGTGTGTGTGTGAGAGACGCGAGTGAGCGGTGGGATGCGCCTCCGTGCCGTGGGTGTGGCTGCGAGGCTGTGACAGGTGCGTGGCTGTGCTGGGGTGACGGGGATTTGGTTGCATGTCCTTCACCTGTGCGGGTGTGATGGCTGTGGCTCTGTGGCGTCACTGTCTGGTGGCTCTGGGTTCCCTGGCGCTTCCTCCTCTTCTCTCCTCACAGCTACTTGGCTGTAGGAGGGAAGTCGGATATTGAGCCCTAAACAAAGGTTTCCAGCAAGGGGGCACTGAGCTTAGTTTGGGAAAGCCTGGAAAGTTCTGTACTTGGGAGCTTTGAGGGGCAGCTACTGTCTCAGAGCCTCGGGGTTCCCAGAGCTCTGAGCCCAGGAACGTGCTTAAACCTATTCCTGTAGTCCAGGCTCTGTCCTGTTTTCCATCTGTTTATGTGTATGAGCAGGGCGGGTGTGGACCTGGAGAGTGTCCTGTAAGGAAGTCATTCTGTGCCCCAAGAAAAGCCTGGTGCCTCGTGACTTCCTCCTCAGTCCTGCCATCCCCAAAAGAAGAACCTTAGTGAGGGGAAAGAATTGTTGTACATGCAAAAACCAACGTTGAGGATGGTTGATTTTCTTTCATAAAATCATTGACTTTAAATTATTGATATAAGAAAAATTTAACAAAACTTTGCGATAATATCTGATTTTTAGTTGTCTTCCCAAAAACATTTCCAAATACTGATTGAAACAGAAGAAAATAAGGAATCATTTTATTTACCCACATGCCTTTTGTTGCTGATTAAGGGCACTGAGAGTCGTACTGATGTTTTCACTTTATGAGACGCTTGATCATGTCAGCTTCTTTGGGCAGGTTGTGATTCACAAATGTCTCTTTGTTTCTGCTGCATTTCGGTGTGAGGGAAATTTCCTCCTCTTCTTTTCTAGAAGCTCTTGATTTATGAATTAAAAATTCATTCTCAAGCAAAAGTCCTGATTTTTTTCCCCTTTGTTCTGTGAGCATTATCAGAGCAGGGCTGATAAGCACAATATTACTCTAAAAAGCAAAATTGTTTCTTTTATAATACCCAGTTAGGGGACATGCAACGTTCTTCAATAAAAATAGCTAACATATTTATATGGGATTCCAACATATTATTAAGTTTTTATGTAGATTATATTTCTCCAAGATATTCATGCTTAGTAAGGGACCTTCATACTCTTGGTTTTACTGATGAAAACTCAAGACACTAAAATGTCATGAACTCTAAGGGCAGTTACATTTAGAAAATCTGAGAACAGAATCTATGTCTTAAGTTTCAACTGGATACCATTCCCCAGTTATGAGTGTGTATTTTACACTTGGACCAGTATCATCCTGATTAATAATGCTGTACCTGCCATCACACAGCAGAACCAAATTAATTAACCTGTTCCTTGTTAGATTTTTGTGTTTCTAGTTTTGGCTGTCAAAAACTACATATTGAACATACTCGTGCATGCATTTCTTTATCTCAATATTTTCTTAAGCAATGTCTAGAACTAGAATTTGGGGTCAAATAATCAGATTATTAGTAAGTGCTTATGATATGCCAGACCATGCCATCTTAGTATTTGGGGTGATAAAAAGACTCAGATGACATAGTGGATCTTTTATGTCCCTTCTGGTAAGTAAGGTAAACCCTGAATAGGAATAAATGCATCGAAGGCCACTAGGGAGATTCAGATAATGTGACTTGGTGTTTGATAAGGCAGTGATGACATTCTGACTACAGCCACCACTGTCAGGTTGTGATCAAACTATGATGACCTATGAGAGCACCGAGATGGTAAGGAATTTATGTTGTAAATTTTTATGTTACTTTTTAAGTTGAGATATATACATGAGCATAAAAGTCCATTTTCTTTTTTTTTTGGTGAGGAAGATTGGCCCTGGGCTAACACCTGTGGCCAGTCTTCCTCTTTTGCTTGGCCCTGAGCTAACATCTGTGCCCGTCTTCCTCTATTGTGTATGTGGGGTGCCACCACAGCATGGCTTGATGAGTGGTGTAGGTCCATGCCTGGGATCCAAATGTGTGAACCCGGGCCACCAAAGAAAAGTGTGCTGAACTTGACAACTACACCACTGAGCCAGCCCCAAAATTCACCTTGTAATAATGCACTCAAAAGAAAACTTTTTACTATATTCACAAGGTTGTACAAATCAGTACCACTATCTAATTGCAAAACATTTTATCACCTTAGTAAGAAACCCTGGCCTTGTTAGCTGTCACTTCCTATCCCTCGTCCTCCCATACTCTGGAGACCACTAACCCGTCTTCTGTCTCCATGGATTTGCTGACTCTTGAAATTCAGTCTACATGGAATCATGCAGTATGTGTCCTTTTATGTCTAGCTCCTTTCACTTAGCATGAGGTTTTCAAAGTTCGTCCATGTGGTAGATAAGCACATTATTCTTTTACTTTACTTTGGAAAGTCTACATGGCATTACATTTGCCATTTTAACCACTTTTCAGTGTACAGTTCTGTGACAGTAAGTACATTCACATTGTTGTGCAACCATCAGCACCGTCCACTTCCAGGACTTTTTCATCTTCGACTGAAACTCTGTCCCATTAAACACTAACTCCCCATTCCCCTCTGCTCCAAGCCCTGGCAGCCACTGTTCTCCTTTCTGTCTCTATGAATTTGACTTCTCTACGACCCTCATAGTAGAGCAATCGTGCAAAATTTATACTTTCATGACAGGCTCATTTTACTTAGCACAGTGTCTTCAAGGTCATCCACATGCAGTTGGTGTCAAAATAGCCTTATTTTTCTGGCTGTGTAATATTCCCTTATATCCATAAATGGCATTTGCTTCATCCATCTGTTGATGGACATTTGGGTTGCTCCCACTTTTTGGCTGTGACAAATGAGGACATTTTTGTACTACTTTTTTTGTGAATGCATATTTCCATTCTCTTGGGTATATAGCTAAGGGCAGAAGTGCTGGGTCACATGGTAACTCCTACATTACATTTTTTATTCTGATGATGATCGTTGCTGAGTGAGACTGATGGGATAAGATAATTGAGCAGCTTTCTGGAGGACATGACTAACAGGGTGGGAAAGGGTTCCATACAGAAAACTTGCAATAGGATGTAGCCCTGAGAGCAGCAATAATACATCTTACCTATACTCAGGGACCTCACCATCTGCCTAGACAGTCATCCAACAATGAGCATGCCTAGAAACCTGAGAGGACATTGTGTCACTGGTAACTGAAGGAAACAAAAACCATTTAGTAAAACAACCCAAATTTAGTACATTTCTTCAAGACCTACTAAACTCTGTTTACAAGAATGTACTTTCCATATTTTAGAAAACAGCTTCCACTTAACACACAACAAATGTTCACATGCATAGATATTTTAAGAAATGGCCATTGAATCAGCAAGTTAAGGTAAACTGAAACAAACAAAACCCCCATCAGGAGCAAAAGATAAGCACTGTCAATATGTGAATGGACAACTTTCTAGATCTTTTTCTGTCTATTGAAGTCTGATGATTTTTCAGTCGTTTGAAATTGAGATACACATATGTTCTTGAAATGGTGTCATATTGTACCTATAGTTTTATAACCTGATTTTTCTACTGACAGTATTTCTAGAATGTTTTCCATGTTCACAATATTTTTCCTGACTTCACGTTTATTACATGAATATGTCATAATGTGTTTAATCACAGTCAGTTTTTCTGGAATTGGAATATTGAATATTTCCTGACCAGTTCTATGTCTTTTCTAACCTGTTCAACCTCACCTGACCCCAAGGCCATGAGGTTAGGTGTGCCTGGATGGCGTGGCTCCTTTTCAGTCCTGGAAGGTGTGAATGGAGGGAGGAGGACCTGTTCAGGGCTGGGCTGAGCAGCCTAGTCTCAGGTGCAGAGCAGCTTCCCCAAAGTGGAGGACAGGACAGAAAACTGTCTGCTGAAGTATTTGGGTTTCCTTGGGATTAGGGGAAGAGTTTGGGGTTATCTACAATCCTTCTAATCTTTTCATATTGTTGTGTTTGTACAGTTAGAGGTATTATGCAAAATGGAATGGAGGAGCCAAATGTTACTTCCTTTCATGGTAACCCTTAATTATGCTTGCTCTCATGGTCTCTTTTTCCTTTCTCAGCTCTGGATTGTCTTTGTTCTTTCCCAGTAGAGGAATCCCAAGGAGGACTGATCAGTTTTCGCAGGTGCAAAACCATGTTATGTGTAAGTTAGTGTTTCCTTCTCATTGAAATAGTGAGACGTAAGTGTTTTCATTAATTGTTCTGAAGCTTCCTACCCAAAAGAACCCCATGTTATTATGTGCTTCCCAGTTCCTCCCATTCCAGTGAACTGAACAATGGTTCCAAATAACCTAGTCCTCCTTATGTGGCCGAGTCTCTTCTAGCCAGTGTTTATGTATTCACTGACCAGATTATTCTCTCCTATATGTTCAACTTAGTAATATTAAGAGCTATAATGGAGGAATGAAGAAATTAAGTCCTGTCAAGAAATGATTTGAGCTTCCCGTGTCAGGACTGTAGTTGCATGAGAGATGGAGATCCCATTTGGCCAAGCAGGGAAAGACTGACATTCTCACATACATGAGTTTTCTAGACACATGTGATAAAGCCCAGCAATGAATGGTCTCGGGAGGCTGGGATCCAATGCTCTGTGAGGTTTTTAGAATTGAATAGCAATATGATTTGGGGCTTGTAATATATGGATCATGGTTCTTCGTAAGGAATTTCTGAGTGATATGTACAATGAATATTTTATTATTGACTAGTATGTGCTGAAATTGAATGACCTTGGTATAATTCTGCATCATCATACATCGAGTATTCTCTAAATCAGGAACCACAAAAGTGTTCAGTGAGGGATTGTTAATGGCCATAAAAAGAGAATAAAAACATAAGCTGTTTAAGTTATCAGAGATGAAGAACAGAAAAGACCTTAGATATGTTGTCCAACCTTGTATATAGAAACCTAGTCATCTGGAGATGATCAAATATATTATAACTGTAAGTTTGAGTGCTATGCAGCCATTCAAAATATTTATTAAAATAAGAAAACTATGTGTCATAGGATTTAACATAAAGAATTTGAGGATTGAAGACATCCCTTAGCTTATCAAACCCTCTTATTTTTCTATCCCTCGTGACAATGTCTTTATTTCATTTGGAGTGTTTAGCCCATTTACATTTAATGTAATTATTGATACAGTTAGATTAAGGTCATCCATTTTATTATTTTCTGTCTTTTCCATCTGGCCTTTGTTCCCATATTTCTCTATTTTGTCTTCTTGGGTTAATTAAGTATTTATTTAAAATTCCATGTTAATTTGCTTATTTGTTATACTTTGTGATTATTTTTAGTGGTCACTGTCTCTATTATAATATATATTCTTAACTATTCAGAATCTACTTAGAGTTAATATTGAACTCTACTCTTACTCTTCAAGTGTAAGAACCTTGCAATTTATAGCCCCATCTTCTATATTACAGCTGTTGTATATATTACATCTATCTTTATATAAAACTATAATACCATGTTTTTAATAACATCTGTATTGATATAGTACGCAGTACATCTTTAAAGTATACACTTGGATTCATTTTTTAAAAGTTTTGATAGAATAGACATATAACATTATATTACTTTCAGGTGTACAACATAATAATTCAGTATTTGGATATATTGAGAACTGATCACACTAAGTCTAATAAATATCCATCGCCACATATAGTTACAAATGGATTAATTTTGAAATGTGTATACATCCATGAAACCATGACTACAATCAAGATAATGAACAAATCCATCACCCACAATGCTTTCGTAATCCCTCCCACCTCCCAGCCTCCTCCCCCTCTGCCTCCAGGCAACCAGTGATCTGCTTTCTGTGACCAGAAATTATTTTGCAATTTCTAGAAGTGTATATAAATGTAATCAAACAGTATGTTTTCTTTTTTGTCTTGTTTCTTCCACTCAGCATAATTACTTTGAGATTCATCCATGTTGTTTCATGTATCAGTTCAATCCAATATATAGCGGAGTAGTATTCCATTATATGGATATCTTATAATTCATTTATCCTTTCTCCTGTCAACAGACATTTGAGTTGTTCCAGTTCGGGGCTATTATGAATAAAGCTGCTATAAACATTTCTGTGAGAGTATCTGAATAGGTCTAAATTTTTATTTGTCTTAGGTAAATACCTAGGTGTAAAATTGCTAGGAAGTAAGGTAGTTATATGTTTGACTTTAGGATGAATTGACAAGCTGTTTTCCAATTTTTAAAACTGTTTTATATTCCCACTATTAATTTATGACTTTTCCATTGACTCCACATCTTTATCATCCTTCTTATTATCAGTCTTTTGGATTTCAGCCATTCCCTCTAAACCCTTTTTTTAGGTGAATGTCACAAGTTTTGACATATTGTATCTTTATTATTATTCAGGTCAACATATTTTAAGTTCCATTTGAAATTTCTTCTTTGACTCATGGGTTATATAAATATGTATTGCCAAATTTCCAAACATTTCCAAGATATTTCTGTTACTGATTTTAATAATTCCATTTTGCTCTAAGAATACACTCTGTGTGATTGGATATTTTTAATTTATGAGACTAGAGTTTTGTTGCCCAACATATGGTCTAACCTGGTGACTATTCCATATGCACTTAAAAGAACAGGTATTCTGTTTTTGTTGGGTGGAGTTTTCTATAATTGATAATTAAGTCTATTTTTTGGTAGCGTTTTCTTCTTTGCTATTACTGATTTGCTATCTATTTACTAAGAGAAGGGTGTTGAAGCATCTTTACCATTTTATTGTTTTCCCATTACTTTTCACTTCTGTTTGTTTCCTATGTTTTGAAGCTATTATTATGTACATTCACTCTTGTGAATGTGGGCTTGAGGAACTGGATACTTTTTCATTATGAAATGGCTTTCTGACCCTGGTAATATTCCTTGTTCTGAAGTCTCCTTTGTCTGGTACTATCACAGCCACTACAGCTTTCTTTGGATTAGTGTTTCCATAATATTCTCTCGTCTATCCTTTTACTTTTGACCTATTTATCTTATATATACACACACACACACACATATATTTAAAATGTATATATTGTGTAAATGTGTATATATATATTAAAATGTGTAGTATCATCCTTTCTTTCCTAAATCCAGCCTGACAATCTCTAAATGTAACCATTAGACAATTTACAATTGATGTAATTATCTATATCAGCAGTTCTAAAACTTTAACATGTATGAGAGTCACCTGGAGAGCTTGTTAAACCATACTTTTCTGGGCCCATCACCAGTATGTTTGGTGGAACCCATGAATCTGCAATGCTATCAAGTTCATAGCTCATTCTAATGCTGGTCCAGTAACCACATATCTATGTATTTATGTCTCTATGTACCACTGGTGCCTTTTTTCCTGTCTGCCTATCTGCTGCTTGTTTCCTTTTCCCACTTTCTTGCCTTGTCTTAAATTGAATTTTTTTCTTTGGTATTTGCACTTTGGCTTATCAGATATACCCTTTATTTTATTTTTTGAGATTATTCTATGGTTTCCAGTATTTACCCCAGTCCATCCTCAAATACCGTTATACTACCTAGCATATAAGGTAAGAATGTTAAACAGTATATTTACCTTTTGCCTGCCTAGCCTCTGGATTATTTTTATCATACAGCTCACTTCTGCCTATAATGTACATCATACAATGCATCATCATTATTTTTGCTTTATGCATTTAGTCCTTTTTTAAAGAAATTTTAAAAATTCATTCTTCCATCACTTCCCCTCCAAAATTCTTACACCTGGCAGACACAAACTAAGGCGATCTCTCAGAGCTCCTTTTTATCTATTAATTTAAACCAAGGGGTAAGAGAATTTGATTGGAATACAGCCACACCCATTCATTTATATATTGTCAATGGCTGCTTTCCAGCTACAACAGCAGAGTTGAGTAACTGCAAAAATATTTATTATCTGGCCCTTTAGGAAAAAAATTGCTGATCCTCAGTTAATGGGAGTAGAGGAATTTCTGAATCAATGTCACTCAGGGGGATCCACAGTGGTGGTGCTTGAGGCTCTCTGCCCTGGCCTTCTTCCCTCCCCCTTGGCTTTCACTCATCAAGTGGACACAAAGTAGAGAGCAGCGTTTGGTCTTCTTAAATATATGTTAGTGACAAGGTAGCTGGCATATTTAGGGGATTAAGAATTCCTTAATAACCAGACACCAAATAGCCAGACAGCTGAGGAGGACAGTGCAATAAAACCGCATATAACAATGAATAAAACCGCATATAACACTTGAGGCAGAATATAACATGCTTGGCCATGGCATATTATTCTCTTGAAGAACTGTTCAGTTTTTTTGTGACTATTTTATTCAGAATTTTTGTACAAATATTCAAAATTGATATTAATACTGATTTCATATATTAATATTCAAAATTAAGAATTTAATATTCTTTTTTTTTTTTTTATTTTTTTTTAAGATTTTATTTTTTCCTTTTTCTCCCCAAAGCCCCCCGGTACATAGTTGTGTATTCTTCGTTGTGGGTTCCTCTAGTTGTGGCATGTGGGACGCTGCCTCAGCGTGGTCTGACGAGCAGTGCCATGTCCGCGCCCAGGATTCGAACCGACGAAACACTGGGCCGCCTGCAGCGCAGCGCGCGAACTTAACCACTCGGCCACGGGGCCAGCCCCAAGAATTTAATATTCTTAATGTTTTGTTATTGCCATTACATGTTCATTAAAAGTTAGAGGGGCAGGCCTGGTGGTTAAGCTCGCGTGCTTCACTTTTGTGGCCCAGAATTCACAGGTTCAGATCCTGGGTATGGACCTATTCACTGCTCATCACAACATGCTGTGGTGGGCATCCCACATACAAAATAGAGGAGGATTGGCACAGATATTTGCTTAGCGACAAACTTCCTCAAGCAGAAAGAGGAAGATTGGCAACAGATGTGAGCTCAAGGCCAATCTTCCTCACCAAAAAATAAAAAATCTAGATTCAACTTGATTGCAAACCCATATGGCTCTGTTTTTTTTATTTCATTTCTTTTCTTGCGATTTTAATATTAGGGTGTTAACCACTTTCCCAAATTCATCTGACAGACTAGTGTTTCTATTTCTACTTTCTTTGAAGCCAACAGATTACCTGGGTACCAGCCCCAGCCCAATTCCCTTGAGCACTTCCCATCCTGGTAGTACTGCTGGGTCGCACATAAAAGGAGCATCTCTAAATGAGCCCCTCACTGAAAATCAAGTATCATGTGTTCTTAGCCAATACTATGCTGGAGCTCAGGGCCCTTCTACAGGAGTATAAAATGCCATGTGGCTGCTTAGCCGTGTTTGGATACTTACCAGCAACCTTAACAATAGTGCAGATTCTTTAATGTGTGAAGGTTTTAAGGCAGGGTGAGAAATATCCACTAATAGTTTTATTTGTTTAATGTACCATGCCTAAAGTTATAATTTGCCAAATAATTGCCATTTCATTAAACTATCAACATTTCTCCAGATTTGCACTGTCAGATACAATAGCCACTAGCTACTTGTGGCTATTCAAATTTAATTGATTAAAATCAAATAAAATTAAAAATTGAATCCTTCATGGGTACTAGCCATAACCAAGTGTTCACTAGCCATGTGTACTGGACTATACAGATAAAGAATTTTTCTGTCATCATAAAACTTTCTATCAGATAGGAATATTCTGAATACCTACATTTTACTCATATAAATAAAGAGAATTTTATGGATTTAACAAATTAAATACTGCCACGAATTTAATCATCATTTGCATAATTAATTGAGTACTGTAAAGCATATGGTTAAAATCATAAATCTTTGTCAGATATTTGAAAGTGTCTTAATTCTATTCTAGTAGAAACAATATACAAAAAATATTGTTTAAAAATAGTAAATTGGAAAAAAGTTGACTTACATTTTGTTATTACCACTTTTATGTTTACACTTACTCATATTCTCATTTCTTACCATATTTCCCCTATGGTTATGATAACTGGATGATTTTAGATAATTCTTGTAGTTTCCATGTTTTTGCCTGACACACACACACAAAGTGTAATCAGAAAAAGTGAATGTTTTAGGAGCTAGCTTATCAACCAAATATTTCTCAGCCAGGGCCTAGGTCTTGGTGACCTTGTGATGGAGGCCCCTAAATATCTTTCCTTTATTTACTTCTTACAAAAGTGTGATTGAGATGGGTTAAGATATAGTTTCAGACCCTTCCTCCCCTATGATGGAGTAACAAGGATAGGAGGCACTCTTTCACCTCAAACAACTTAAAAATATAAAAAAAAATGTGTGAAATGACAGTGTTCAGACATTAGACAACTGTTCAAGACTAAGATCCCTGACTGCATAAACAGTCAAGGTGAACCCTATTATTTCTCCAAACATAGTGAACCAAGAGCCACAGTGGAAAAACTCCATAATATATGGAATATTGGGTAAAGTACGCAAAAGGAGACTGCCTTAATAGACAGGAAAAATTAGACCTATGACATACAAATGCTCTTAACTTTTTAAAAGCTATTCTGGTCTTGCCTAACAAAGCTTGAAAATGCACCTTGAAAGGATCTCAACGTCAGCATTTGCAAACACAGCTCCATCGTTATACATCCAAGCCCAGCCCTCAGGCTCCAGTGGCTTCAACATGCAAGGCGGAAAATCACCGTGATATCTGACAACTGGACAGAATCACCAGGGGCACCAGCTCCCCTTGTCTCAGATTTTTGTTTTAATCTGCTGGGTGGAAAAGTATGAGTAACCCCTTAGATCACAGGGCGAATGCCCACATCTGCTTGGAGTACTTTCGAATGTATATTCGCTATGGGCTTTACCAGAGAAAAAACGGAGTCTCCGACATGTAGAAAGAACAAATGTGAAGTTAAACTACGGGGACTGGGTCTGCTGATGCTGCCCTTCTCATGGGCACGAGCCTCAGACCCATAGCCAGTTGTGACGCAAGGGGAGGAAGCCTAGGCAGGCACCATTGACGTGGGTCAGGGTCTGCCCTTAGCAGCTGGGTCAGGTGACCAAATCCTTTGGTTTCTAAACCTCAGTTTCTTCAGGAGTGGATTGAGGGGAGAGAGGAGAGATTAATAATCTTTCCAACCTAACCAGGCTGAAAGAGTCACCGTGATGATATCCATGGTCCCACTCCAGAGTTGCTACTCTGTGAGTCACATGTGTGCAGAACAGGACCTCTGCTTCTGGATTCATGAAAGAAATGTTGCACGGACATGAAGGAAGGAAAATGGTGAAAACGGATTCATTAGTTATCATTACTTGCCACAACCAACAGTGAACAGGAAGGCTTTGGTGCTTTTCTGGGTTAATCTTCCCCTGGTAAGCTAGACCTGTATTAATCAGATATAGTGAAAATGGATTGCAAGTTTGGGTTAGAAGACTTAGTTTCATAACCCATTTTTTTATTTACTAATTGTGTGACTTGGACAAATGACTGGTTTTCTCTTCTATAAATCAGAGATATTAACACTTAACTTTCCAAAATCGTTGTGAAGGTTAAATGAGATAAGGAACTACCAGAGGGCCAGATAGAGCCAATCACGGGACACACGGGAATTTCTTCCCGCCCTCCTTCTCTCTCCTGCCTTCCTTCTCACCCTCCACCATCTTGTTTCTCTCACACACACCCCCCTCCAAACACAATCACACAACCCACTGTCTTGTGTATCGTATTCACTGTATACTGAAAAGTATTCTTGGTGGATTCTGAATAGCTATACTTTTATTTATGTTTTGAAGGTGGCCCACAGGGGAAAAAAAAAGAGGGGTACTTAAATTTAATCCTCCAGGAAGATAGTTTATAGAGTTCTTAATTTCAGTCACAAAAGGTAAATCTAAGCCTTCAGATTCTGTCTTTTTGGGTTTTGTCACCAGGTGAGCAGATACCCTAAACCTCAGGTCTCTGGGGCCTCAGTGGAGGAAAACAAAGGAAGAAGAAGTGTGAAGCCATTGTAGCCTTTTCAATAGGTCTCAAACCTGCATCTTAAGTGGAAGTTGGGTAAGGATTCGGTGGGGTAAACCCATGGGAAGTATCTGCGTGAACTGACTTTAAGCTTGAAAATCGGAGCATTTGGGATATCTTAATGAGAACAATACTAATAGAGGCACAATTTCCTTCTCAGACTCTGGGGACCCGGCACACACTGAGGGGTGGAGTAGGGTCATACCCACAGCACTGTTTCTTCTGGAGAGCAGCACCCACCTGCCCACTCCATGTGGGAACCAGTCCATTCAGAAAAAGGACCATGTTTCCAAGCCCTCTTAGAGGCTCTTACATCCATGATGAGGCTTCTTTTCATGATAATAAGAAGGTTTGGCAGTTTTTCTTCATCTTTTTGGTAACTTTTAAGTCACCACGTGTTGAGATCGCTACTGCTGAATCAAAAAACTAGGAAAATGCTCCCCAAATTTAGAAATCTACCCCTCAATCTTGCACCTAATAGAATGTAGTAGAGTTTGGCTGGAAGGAAATTCCTGGGATGGGACCTCAAGTTTTCCTAGGAATTCGTGTGGGACAGCTTGGCCTGTCTCTGCACAGGTCTGCACTGGGTCACCCTGCAGATCTGCTCACACAGGCTCACAGCTCTGATGCACAGCCCCATGACACGTCAAGGCCCCACACACATGTGGCCTCCATAGCTGCACCACAGGTTGGGCAGGAGGGCAGCCAAACGCCTCTCTGCGTGTGCACAGCGCCAGGTGGGGGTGGGGGCAGGGAGGGCCCCCATGGCTGAACCTGAGCCTGCCTGCCACATTTGCATGGAGCGCCCTTGAGTGACAGGTGTACACGGATGCCACATCGCTGCCAATATGTTATGAGAGGATGGTAACAATCGCGCATCTCCAGGGAGCATGCTGCTTCATTCTTCACTTTCAGACATGAAAGAAAGCATTTCAGGTGCCAGAAAAGAATCTCTGATAAAAGAAAACATTTCAGCTTTCATCGCCCTGGAGTTTGCCCTGAAGCAATGGCTTTGATAGGTTTTTTTTCAGTCTCTTTCTTTATGTTTACAATTAATCCATGATTATCTACAAACAGTCTTCTGGCCTATAGGGTTCTAGTAGAAAAGAATCGGTTTCTTTCTTTAAAAGAACAATCTTTTTAAAGATTTATTTGAATGTTATATATAGTAACATTTACATAGTGCTTGACCGTTTGCAAACAACTTTCACACACAGAACCTGATTTTAGTTCACTTAATCCTCACAACAAACATGCGAGGTAAGAATTACAAGATTATCTCTGCTCTGTAATGAATAATATTGTGTTTCATTCAAAGGGATCGATAAACGTGGAATTACCCCCTGAAAATTTCTTGACATCCTTTTGATGAAATGCTCCTGCCATCAACTCATCAATGGAAAACTGTGAAGAAATGGTCGAATTGTTCGAAACAAGCCAGATGTCTGAGGCTGTTTCCTGCTTTTCCTAAAGTGCTGTCCTCAGTTACACATGACAAGGATGGTGGTAGGAAGTGGAACTCAGGAGCTCTGCTCTGTTTTCCTCCTCAAAGTCTTATTTATTCATTGGAATTTGCTTTGTGTTTAAGAACCCATGACAAATAGAGAGCAAATTTACCCAAATGAAGCGTCAGCTTTGTGTCACAATTCCTCATTCGGTAGGGTTTGAAATGTAGAGTGTAGCAGTGCTAAATCTATGTATACCTATTTCTATATATAGATTGCTGCATTGTATCCTCAGTATAGCGTGCCCTTGATCTTAAGTAATTAAAATTAAGAGCCTCAAACTTTGGTAGCAAGAAAGAAACCCAGAGTCCTCACCCAGGATTACCTTGGATTCAGGAGCCTTTGGGATCAGGAACATGACACTCCCTGGCTTCCCCGGAGCCCGGCAGTGGGTGGCTCCCACTCCCATCTGTTTCATGATCTCAAGGCCTGTGATAACACCAACCCTGGCTCCAGTCAGTACCCATTGCGATCACAGGAGCCCACGGGCCAGGAGATGAGGGAGGAAGCGTTCCACTGAGTCCACAGTGGAGGACTGCAAGGCCTTCCCCGGAAGAGGCAACAAGAAGTGAAGTTAATTCAGAGACAAGGTAACACAGGTGCTCGGAAAACTGTCATGACTGCTTCTGAACAGTGGAAAGGAGAGAAGGGAAGTGCTTATATTTGGGAAAATTAGGATAAAGTCCCACATTAACCGATCCCTAACCTCTTCGTCTCTGACCTTTATTATTCTCAACTGTAAAATGAGCGATGTAAGCAGTTCAAAATTGTATGGATCTTTACTTCCACTATTGTTGGATCGATGGTGAGTTGGGGAGAAGTGTCTGAGGAGTGTGGGCAGCTCTGACTCCGGTCCCTCCTTCCTCACTCCCTGCGTTCAGTCATTCACTCACAAACACGGAGCTCTGCTCTCCACAGGCATCAGAAGCTGGGTGCTCAAATATGACAAGGCATCTGCGTGCTCCTCGCAAGGCATATAATGATTTGTTTAATTAAGTGACCCCAGAGGAATTAATTTTCCTCTGAAGTTCAGCGGGCTCTTGAGAGGATGCTTTGTTATCCCCGCTCCCCATGGAATGGGCCCAGCCCCTTCGCTGCAGGCCAGGCTTGCAAAACAGAACAGTTGAGCTTTGAAGGGCAGGAAGGATGATGTTCCGGGAGGAGTTAGGACACATGGCTTGACCCTCTGCTCCCCCCAGGACCAAGCCCTGGTCCTGGTGGGGTCAGGTGGGAGGCACTGTTCCCGCTCGTGAGGAAGCCCCACGGGATGACAGGGAGCTCCTCTGTTGTGCAGCATTTTGTCAAGCACGTTTTCGTCCACTTATCCCAAGATCAATTCCAATTAAACCTGACTGTTCAACACTTCCAGCGGTTCTAATGAGCAGGCAGAGCCGGGGTGCTGACGCCATGTGGAAGACAAGAAGAGGCCAGTGTTGGGGACGAGGTTGGACTCCCATCAGGAGGTGACCCAGCAGTTCAGCTCCCAGAGCTGTCCTCTCGCTGGAGTCCAGAGGATGGGCCCACGCTTCCTGTCCCGGGTCATCCTGACCTTCTCCTTCCTGGGTCTCTCTCCAGCTTATCAAGGCGAGAACACCGGTGTCCTATTCCCTTCTTGCCTCTCTGCTTCACTTGTGACCCTCACTGGCCCTTTCTCCTCCCATCCACCTGCTTTCCTGTATCTCCCTGGGACTCCCACGATGATCTTTTCTTCTAATTTTCAGCCGATTTTCATTTAATCTTATAATTATTGGTGGGGGGAGAAGGACTTAGGAAATTAAAAATAACACAATTAATAATGTTTAAAAATCTGTTCTGCCTGGAAACCATTGTGGAACAGAGTCGGTACGAGATGGTGATGAAGAGCGGTCTGCTTAGGAACAACCAGCTCCAGTACCTGCTGTGTGACCCTGGACAAGAGCCATCTCTCTGTGTCTCAGTTTCTCCATTTGCCAACTGGGTCAACAGTAGTGCCCACCTTGGAGGGCCAATGGACTCAGAAACAGACATGCGCGGGCACTGATGCTAGGCCAGGGGTGCGGGAGTGCTTGGGAGACCTGCACTCTGGGCGCTTAGAGTGTTGGCTCTTCTGCTTGCGTCGTGCTCACGGAAAATTGACCAGTCATTGATACCACCTGAGGGGAAAGCACCAGCAGGATGGACCAAGCTCAGGCCAAGACTAGGCCAAGACCCTGCCCGTGATCTACAGCTAGACTCCCCATCGATAGATCACCATACACTGTGTTGAACAGATTGAGTGTATTGATGTAAAATAATTATAGTCTTATATATATATATAGGAGAAACATTTATAATTCCTAAATGATATACCCTTAATATTTTCAGATTTTTGCGACTTTACATCATTTTCCTCCTGGATTGATTAATATGGCCAAAATCCAGTTTGCACACCCTGCTGCTTTTATTTAATTAAAAGGCAAAGAAAGCATAAAGTGAAAGTGATCCTTTCTTTCATTTTTCTCCTTGCTTACTCCTGCTGGAAACTTCCTTTCGTCAAGATCCACTTGGGAAATTTCCATTCCAGGAATTTTTTATGAAGTTGCAAGAGACAAATTAGGTGATGTGAATAAGTTAACACTGTGTCTGCTGCTTTGAAGATCACAATACACAGCATAAGTAATACATGCTTTTTTCCTTGTGGGGGATGCAAAACTTCATTCGCTGAGATTTTATGAAACATTTACAGATCCTTAATCAAGAGGCCGCTGGAGAAGGACAGGCAGTGTGGTGAGGAACACTTGGCTGATAACAGACACAGATATTTAAACTCTAACTTAGTTTGTGCAGTGACACCAGACCTCATAGTGCAAAAATGGCAGCAGAGCCCTGCCTTAGAAAAGTGAGTGGCATTCCTAGGGTACAGGCAGCAAACATAGACTTATTACTCCAGAGTAGTTTAGTTAGACACAAATAGGATATGCTGAACTGACTATCAAGGTTGAAAGTACTGTACATTCATCCATGTTGCAAAATTAGCCACCTTCACTGTTGCCAACAACTGATGAGCTTTCTTCTTTCCAAGAACAAGAAGGCGTTAATTCTTGGGGGCCAGTCCCGTGGCTGAGTGGTTAAGTTTGCACACTGTGCTTTGGCGGCTCGGGGTTCAATGGCTCAGATCCTGGGTGCAGACCTACACACGACTCCTCAAGCCATGCTGTGGCAGCATCCCACATAGAAGAGCTAGGCTGACTCACAACTAGCATATACAATTATGTACTGGGGCTTTGGGGAGAAAAAAAATAAAAAGGAAGTTTGGCAGATGTTAGCTTAGGACCAATCTTTCTCACCAAAAAGCATACCTTTAACAACAACAACAAAAAGAATGGAAAGATGTCCATTTGTCACTGATAGATAATTCCAAAAAGTTTCCGCTGGTGCATTCAAAAAAAAAAAGAAAAAGAAAAAAAAAAGAAGGCATCAGTTCAGCAGTTGGCAAATAGGCTTTTCCTCCATTTGTGCCTCCCTCCTGGTTCATACTGACTCTTTCGGGGAGACTGGAGCCTCACCTTGTTTAGAGGGGAGACTATTTCAGGAGAACACATTTCACTCCAGGTGTATTAAAGGAAGAAGAATTTCTCCCACATTAGGATTGCTTAAAACCTCTAACCTGGCAGGTAACCTCTTTCTATCCAGTGTCCCCACCATGGGCAGCAGCTCAGGAGTGGACTAGTGGCTGAAGACCCACAGGCCTGTGGAGCTGGCCGTCTTCTCTCGCTGTCTAGCAGAGCATGGAAGTGCTTCTCTGTGCAAACACATGTGCCACGTCCCCAGGTGCCAGGGTGAGACGGAATGTCCAGTGGGAGCCCACCCTGAGGTTTCTGTGGAAACCATCGAATCCACCAGTGTAGAAAGACTTCAGCATTCCTACTAACTCCCTCTCAGAACCTCTACATGGCCAAAAACTTATAGTACTAAAATAGCAGCTGGAGGAAGAGAGGCATAATATGCTACAGACAGAGACCACTGAGGCTCCCACCCAGGTCAGAAGGCCACCCTGTGATGATGTGTCACCTGATAAAGTGTCACAGGCGTTTACAGTGCTATTGGGAGAAGGATGGAATGACTAGTCTGCCCCCAAATGCTCCAATTTAACTTACCAACCAGTGCAAATACAAGTCGGCCCTACCCCTTACTGCATGCTAAGAGCCGTCTGTAGACTGGAAACTGCCGTGGAGGCTGTGCGGATGGGCGGCTCCCCTTTCTTAGCTCGGGGCTGTCAGTTTCTGGGTCCTTCCCTCATGGAGAATGCACCTTCTATTCCCATTCTGTTTTGGCAGTCTGAAGGGGTGCCTTGGCTGAGACTGCTTTATCTAGGGGAAAATGGCTCCGCAGCGCGTGCAGGCTCTGCGGTGCACGAACTGAGCGTTTCAAGGCAATAGAAGAACTTTGGCAAAATCTGGAAAAATTATCTTCAAACCTACAAAAACAAAGGTTAGCGATTTCTCCCCGTTCCCGTAGTTCTAGCCCCCTCAGCTCTGCTGCCTCCTCTCTCCTCCCTCTGTCCTCACCGTCTCTCCTTCTGGGTTGACATCTCTGTCTATCATTGTTCCTCCCTCCTTCACTCCACCCTCCCTCCGCTCTCTGTATCAACATGCCTCCCGTCCAGTTTTATGTTACTGTCTTCCAACTAACCAAGCAGGAGTGCTTTTAAAGATGGGCGGATTTATGAAAAGAAATAAAAACAATCCGAAGGATAATAAACAGATTGGCAAGATGAAGAAATTATTAAGGAGCGAAGCCCAGGCGGGGTTTTGTGCCATTATGCACGGATCGCTCCCTGGGCCTGAAAGTCTGCGCAAACGTTGGACACTCTTCTGCTTTCTCTTTTCGTCTCTTCTCTTTTTTTTCTTTTTTCCTTTTCAAAACAAAAATAGAAAGAAGACAATTCACAAAACAGAGCTTTCGCGTGTATGTTTGTTCATGTTTTAGAGAGAGAAAAAAAAAACCCAGAGCATTGTGTGAGAGAGAACTGCTCTGCGGCGAATCGACAAGGGTTTATTATTCTGAGCAGCACTCAAACAAATGTGGCCCCATGAACAGAGAGTAATGTTGGCGAATCATCCTGCAGGCTTTTTTTCTGTGTGTGAGTGGTATCCATCTGTCAGCTGTCAATGCCAGTGAGAGATATACAGGGCTGTCACTTCTCCTCAAGCAGCATTTGCGAAGTCTTTTGAAGCTGCTGCACAACACATACTGCCCGTATTGAAGGCCAACGAGCAGTCAGAGACGATTGTGCTGGCCAGGGCAAGAGGGAGAAAAGAGATGTCAGGGCTGCTCTGGGATAACAGCGTCGACTCGTCGAAGACACAAGTACGAACCGCATTTGTTTCTTTAAAAAAGAAAAGAAACGGAATTACATTAAAGGAAGGAAAAAAAACTCTTGGAAGGTAGTGTAACTATACTTTGTCTCCAGAGGATCCTAGGCAGGTTGGGGTTCAAGGGCCTGTGAAACCCATAACAGTGACCAAAATTTATATTCCAGTAAATGGACATGTTCAAGGTAGAGACCAGGATACATATTTTTAAAATCAGTGAATATAGGGAGAGCATAAGTTTTTTATGGTCTCCCCTAATAAATTATATGACTAAAAAGATTATGCATATGCATAAAAGTTTGCATAATAGCATATATGCTTAATATGTGTTTGTAATGCAAAAAGAACATTGTGAACCACGGACATACCCATACTATAATAATGCAGATGTTAGAAACTGGGCTAATTTTGATATGGAAACACTCTATTAATCATTACTCTGCTACTCCATTGGACATTTCAATATGTTTATTTATAGGGTGACTTCCGCCTAATTGAATTATTCTAAATTAACCATGGTTCTAGTTTTCTGATCCCCCGTCTCCAGGAAGTTCTTTGTACAACATCTGCCTGAGCAAAACTGCCTTTGCGAACCCTTAATATACCCACTGGTGCCCAGCTGGGAATGAAATGGAGAAGTTCAGTGTGCCCTTTTGTTTGCTTCTTGTTTTAAGGTATTGCAAAATTTGATTGTGCTTTAGTTTTTTTGACACAGGTCTAGTTAAAAAAGAAGTCAGATATTTTGGGCTTCCATATATCACATATTCTTATTTTCAAAAAGAAAGGGCTAAGGGATTTCTTGGAAAAATGAAAGATTAATTGATGGAAGAGCTGCTGAAATAGTGAAAAGAAGAAATGCATACAGAGTTGGTGATCAGAGTAGTACCTTACAGGATCCTAATGACGATATTAGCTGGAGTGCATAAAAGGAGAGGAAGTGAAGGCTATAGCCAGTGAAATAAGTATCATGGGGTGTATTGACTAAAATCGTTGGGCTGAAAGCCTAAGATGTAATGTTTATATTCCTATCATATAAAATGCCTTCTTCATGGGCCAACATGTAGAGGATGAGTTGAGGTGAAAGAAGAGAAATTGATGAATCATGCGTATTATGGTCTTGGATTTGATTCCAGGGGATCCTGCAAGAAAAATTTGAGTTCACCGTTTCTGTATTCAAAGAGGCTATAATCAGGTTGTGAAGACCATATTTAATATGACAAAGGTGAATAAACCAAGTACATTACAGAAGTGTTCACATACAATTTAAGAGGGTGGCCAATATAGTGCCATTTTTGTTTTAACTGAGTGGATCCGAGGCAATAATTGTCACATGTGTCTAAGAAGGAGATCAATCACTTCACATCTGAGTCATAAATAAACACTGGATCTGGAGGGCTGGGAGGGACCCATTAGGTAGGACGAAGAGCAGAAACTGTTTTGGGCATGTTTCTGCCCCTATGGCTGCTGTAACAAATTACCGTAAACTTAAAGGCTTAAAAAGTCCCACAAATTTATGACTTCCAATTCTGGAGATCAGAAATTCTACAATCAAGGTGTCTGCAGGGCTGTGTTCCTTTGGGAGGTTCTAGTGGAGAACCTATTTCCTTGCCTTTTCCAGCTTCTAGAGGCTGCCTGCTTTCCTGGGCTTGTGGCTCCTTCCTCCTTCCTCAGGGCTAACAAAGCAGTATCTTCAAACTTCTCTCTCTCTCTCTCATCTGTGCTTCTGTCTTCACATCTCCTTCTCCCTCTGCTTGGATTGTCACATCCCTTTCTCTGACTCTGACTCTCCTGTCTCCCTCTTATAAGGACCCTTGTGATTAAATTTTTCCTGCTTAGATAGTTCAGGATAATCTTCCCATCTCAAGGTCCTTAATTTCGTCATGTCTGCAAAATCCTTCTCCCCATGTAAAGTACCGTTCTTAGAGATTTCGAAGATTAGGATTCACCAATCTTTGGGAAGGACCATTTTCCAGCCAGGCATAGGCAGCAAAGACCTTGGAGCAGGGATTAGAGATGGGAAATTGCGTGGCACATCTGGGGAATCCTGGTTGGAAGCAATTTGCCTGGAGCGGAGGGGTGGGAAGAAAAGTGAGTTTAGACAAGTATTGAATCCATTGTGGGACCAAATTACAGGGATTGTTAAATTCCAGGCATAGAATATGGAGAATGTGGGAAGGTGAATATCAGTTCAGTGTGAGGGCAACTTTCTAATAGAGAAAGCAGTGCAGAGATGGAATGGGGAAGTAACGAGTTCCCTGATGCCAGAGATGTTGAAGCCAATATGAGTGGTAAGGCTAGACAGAGTTTTAAGATTCTTCCAGCTCTGAGACTCTAAGATACTTTGTTTTCATGAAATTGACACCTACAAGATTAGGCTTACTTCAAAAGCATGCATTTTGTGGCACTAAGAGAAGTCTACTGGTCTCTCTTTACGTTAAACTCATTAGAATCACAAAATTATATCATAAACAGTAAGATTGTATGGTTCACATTGCCACTAAAGAATGAAAAGCAAGATTTTTTTTTTTAGCTTTAGGAGTGTTTGAGCAAACTTTCAAATAGTCTGAAAGCTCTGCTTCTCCTCACCATAGGCGAGCATCAAATGATAAGTGAAACCAGCCAGGATCCTGTCAACCATTTTGACCTTTTGGTATTTTGGTTGTTACTCTAATCAATTTTTCAAATCCAGATGAGTGAAGAAAAAAATTCAAAGAGATAAATAAGGGAAACTGAAGGATTGCACACGCAGTGCACACATTATTGGCAGTGACTCCCAAACAGATGTAAAGAAAAGCACCTGGGGGTTTTGTGATCCACTTTACAAATGTACTTGAAATCTTTGTTCTACAGGAGTAAATCCATCAGAGCGACCCTCCGAGGATGCACTGCTCTGTGGCCTTAGTTCACCAAAGGAAAATTGACGGGATTACAACAGATTGCCTTTTAAAAGTTATTCTTTCCTGGGGGGCACAAAAGAAATGGGCTTCTGTGGAGGTGGGGAGGAGTGGGGAGGGGTCATGGTACCAGTTATCATGATTAAGAAGCCCAAGAGGCAAGGGGATCTTTATAAACTTAGTTATTCTCAAGGATAGAAAGCGACAAGCCTGAAGTAAATTGGATCTAGAGAAGCCTGTTTTCTGCCAGGCACCAAAGAGGGCATTCTTTGGACTAGAGAAACAAAGAATTATGGCTTCTCTCTTACTACTTTGAAGTCACCAGATCATACAGAGTTTAAATGACTTATCACCATTATCATTATTTTTTTCTTTCCCTTCCTCCTTGTTCCCCCTTTCCCTTCTCTTCCATTCTTTCTTCCCTCCCTCCTATCTTTCTGTCTCCCTTCCTCCCTCCTTCTTTCTTTCTTCTTTTCTCCTCACTGTTTATATTGCAGCTTTGTGGGGACAGACATGCCCTTTAAATCACATCTCTCCTCATGTCTCCGTGGGTTATATATCCAACCTGCTAAGATTCAAGGTGGGTGCAATAAATGGTAAGAGATGGGTCTAGAAGTGGATGGTAGTTATCAGGCAGCTCCCACTGACAGGAGACTATATTTCAGAACTTTCAAGCTTTGTGTCGCATATGTGCATATGACGATGTCTAGATTGATGGGTGTCTGGACACAGTTAAAATACATTGTGTGGAAAATATGAAGTCCTCACTGCTTGACTTACAATAAACCCAAATTTATGAATTAACAGAACACATATTGCTGGATATTCTTTGAATCCCAAGACTTCTAAACATGAGGGGATAGTCAGCAAGTTGCAAATCTTTAGCAGAAACAGTCATAAACTATGGTGAGATGCAAGCTTGGATTGAAAAGAAAAAGACAACAAAGTGTGTTTTGTGTATTGACATTTTTATTAGCAAAATATAACTAAAGGAACGAAATTGACATGGATAAAATTTTCCAAACAGCAGTGGTACAATTATAATTGGAGATCTTGTCAAACATCAGGAGACCATTAAGAAGCAGTCCTGGTCATCACACACCAAAGAAAACAAATTCACAAAAAATACCTTGTCAGGGTAAATTCCTTTCTGCTCCAGATACCAAGCATCTAGCAATTTTCTCCCCAGGAGAGGTAATGAAGTGGATGCATTAGAATAACAACAATAATAATTCCTATGGTTGTAAATTATTTCAGTTTTGTCCAAATTTCAAAATGTCCCTGTTAGTCTAGTGGAGCTACAAGAAATCCTAAGAGGATGTGAAAAGATCAGGTCAGGGTCATTGGTCTGTGCTGCCTTTTATGCTTCTCTCCTCCATGGAAATGCTTCTTTGGAGAAGGGAAGTGTAGAAAATTATTTCCTCCATTATGTTTGCTCATGTGCCATTGCCTATCTAAACCCACCCTCTCCCCATCACAGTGTGTATGCGCACATACGCACGCACACACACACATGTTGAGGGTGAGAATAGGAAGTATTTTGGTTATGCCCTGACCTTCTTATGGTTCTTTAAGGCCTTAAAGATGGAGAAGTTTTATTATTAAGGCAATAGGAGCAATATAAAGAGTTAGAGTGATGTGAGCTAGGCATCATGGAGAGCACCAAGTCAAAGTGATCAAGAGGAAACCCAGAGGACTGAAACCCAGTGAGACCAGAGACAGGGGTCAAGTTTGATAGGGAGCAGAACTCCAGTGGCCTTCCATCGCACTTCAAATGAGATCCAATCACCTTGCCTTGGGTTCCCAGCCTCTTCAAGGTCTTGCCCTGCTCACCTCATCTACCTTGTGTTCTCCTCAAACACCAAGATTCAACCACTCCAGCCTTTTGGTCTGTTTGTCAAACTTGTTCTCACCAAGTGCCTTTCCTCTGGCAGGTTCAACTTTCTTGGACCTAGGATGTTCCTTTTGCCTTTCAGAAGTCAGCTTTCATTTTAGCTTCATACAGCTTTATACTTTCTGTCATTCAGATCTCAGCCTAAATCTTGTCTCCATTATGCAACTTTCACTTCTGGCCAAGATAGAGTTACGGTACCTGGATTTATCTTCCTATCTGAAACAATAAGAAATACATTAAAGGAACATAAATATATTTTTAAAGCAATTTCTAAGAAACTGAACATCAACAACAAAGGATGGAGATTCTTGAGACACAGGATACAATTGAACTGAATTCTCCAACAATCTCAACTTACTGACCAGAGAGTTTCCAGGCCATGGTGCAGAGAGGAGGAAGCCAAGAAGAGCCAGGCAGATACCCTGAGTTGAGGAGACAAGGAGAAATTCAGGGGAGAATAAGGCAGTCAGATTCACAGAACAAAGTTCCAGAAAAGAGAACTGCACAGAGAACCTGAGAGATCTGCAGAGGGTTCCCCTCAAGAATTTATCAAAGTACTGATCAGCACATGCATGTGAACAAACTAACTGAGCTTGAGAGAGGAACCATACAAGAGTATTAGAGGAGAGGCCAGCCAAGTGGTGTAGTGGTTAAGTTTGCATGCTTTACTTTGGTGGCCTGGGGTTCGTGGGTTCAGATCATATGCATGAACTTACACACTGTTCATGAAGCCATGCTGCGCCAGCATCTCACATACAAAATAAAGGAAAATTGGCAACAGATGTTAGCTCAGGGCCAATCTTCCCCACCAAAAAAAAAAAAAAAAAAAGGACTAGTAGGATAGATAAATTCAATCTCATCAAAAATTCAAAACTTTTGTGCATCAAATGATACAATTACAAAAGTGAAGACAAGGAAAAGACTGGGAGAAAATATTTACAAAACACATATCTGACAAGACACTTGTATCCAGACTATCCAAAATTCAAAACAAAGCAAAAACAAAAGTATTCCTTGATAATATGAAGACAAACAATCAAGAGTGAGCAAATGAATTCTGCAGACATTTCATCAAAGAAGCTATAAGAATGGCCAGTAAGTACAAGATCGACTTTGCATTAAGGAAATGCAAATTAAAAGTGCAATGCAATACCATTTCTCACTGACTAGAATGGCTATCATAAAAAAGACACACAATAAAAAATATTTGCAAGGATGTGGAGAAACAGGAACCCTCATACATTACTTGTGAGAATTGCAGCCACGTTGGAAAAGCATTTTGCAATTTCTTCAAAAGTTAAATATAAATTTGTACTGTGACTCAACAGTTCCACTCTTGGGTATCTACTCAGGAGACAAGAAAACACACGTCTACACAAAGACTTACACGTGAGCTGTCCATGGGAAAATAGGTTAGCATTTGCCTAGGGCAGGGAAGGAGAATAAACAACAAATGGGCATAAAAAATCGTATTGATATGATGGAAATATTCTAAAACTGATTTATGGTGATGGTTTCATACCTTGGTAAATTTAAAAATCATTGAATTATACAATTGAAATGGCTGAACTATATGATATGTTAAAAACATATATTAGAGGAAACAGTGCCATTACTCACACAGGGTCAAGTATAGTACCTTTTCCCACCACTAAGCCTGGAATGTCTCATAAGTCATGGGACATTGGATAGATTTCTTAGAATAGTCTTGCCCCAGAAGCTGGGATTAGTTAGCCCTAGGTGAGACACTGTTCTCATACTACCTAACAAATATTAAGAGTGAGAACTGAAAGGAAGAAACTATTTCCATGTAACTTAACTGTACCTCAGAATAAAGATCAAAAATATTTTTAGGAATAGAAAGATATACAACAACAAACAAGGTAATATTCTCAATGTCTGGCTGGCATCCAATCAAAGATGAAGAGAGATACAAAGAAGAAGCAGGGAAATACAAATGATAACAAGAATTTTAAAACATCAATAAGCTGAAATTTATCCAGAACTATTAGACCCAGAAATGTTAGAATTACCAAACAAGGATATTAAACAGTTGTAATAGCTTTATTCTTTATTTTGAAAACATTAGAGACACCAATGATATAAAAATGATCCAAATAGAACTTTGAAAGATGAAAACCACAATGGCAGTGATGAAAATACACTAGAGGAGAATAAAAACTATGTAAATAAAACACATAGGCAAAAAAGAATGTTTTAAAAAATGAAACTGAACTTTGAAATTTGGAACAACTTTAATGGGTGAAAAATTTCCAAATTTGATTTTTATAAACCTATAAATCCACAAATGTAAGAAGCTCAAAGGATCCCAAGCACAAGAAACATGAAGAAAACTACACCATGGTGCATCATAATCAAATTACTCAAAACCAGTTCTAAAGAGAGAATTTTATAAGCCTCTAAAAGGGAAGGAGATGTTGGTTACAGAGGAACAAAATAAAGTGATGGCAGAATTTTTGTCAAGACAGTGGAGTAGCATCCTTAAAGTATTGAAAAAACAATGAAAACTATCAACACCTTAAAATATTGAAAATGGGGATGGCACCATGGTGTAGCAGTTGAGTTCGGCACACTCTGCTTTGGTCGCCTGGGTTTGTGTGTTTGAATCCCAGACACAGACCTACACCACTCATCAGCCACACTGTGGTGTTACCCACATATAAAGCAGAGGAAGATGGTCACAGATGTTTTCTCAGGGCTAATCTTCCTCAGCAAAAAAACAAAACAAAACAAAACAAAACAAAAAACAAAAGAAAAATCCAAACTATCAACCTGATTTCTATAGCCAGTGAAAATAACTTTCAAAAAAGTATGACTTTTTTCAAACTTGCAAAATCTGTCTAGATCAGTAGATTGGCAATAAAGAATCCAGAAGTAGATGATCACAAAGAGATCCATGGTACAAGAAATGTGAAAGGAAGAAAAAGATATCAGACAGAAAGAAAATGATGCTAAATAGAAATATAGATCTACACAAAGGAATGAAGAGCGCTGGGAATGGTAATGCAAAGTTCTTTCCTATAAAATACATGAAATGGAATATCTCTTGAGGGCAAATTGTGCTAAATAAAGGACAAGGAAGGAGATAAAGTGGAATCATTAAATACGCTCAATTTAAAAGAAGGCAGAAAAAGAGGAAAGAGGAAACAAAGAACAGATGAAATTGAAGAAAACATTGCAAGACTTAATAATAATAAATATAGACTTAATAATAATAAAACTAAATGTAAATGGTGTAAATATTCTATTTAAAAAGCAGAGGTTGTTGGATTCGATAAAAGAATGAGACCCAACTATATTCTGCCTACAGGAAATGTAGTTTGGATGTAAAGGCACAAATAGATAAAAAGTAAAAAGATGGAAAAAAAGTTATACCATGCTAACAAAAGTCAAAAGAAAAATGATGAGGCTTTATTATCAGAAAAGATAGATATCAGAGCAAAGAATATTACCCAGCATAAAGATCATTTTGTAATTATAAAGGACTCAATTTATCCAGAGAGCAACCATACTAAACATTTATGTATCTAATAACAAAACTTCAAAATATATAAAGCAAAAACTGGTAGAAATACAAAGAGAAATATACAATTCACAATTATAATCAGAGATTTCAATCTCTCTCTCTCAATAACTGATAGAACAGGAAGACTGAAAATCAATAAGGATATAAAAGACTTGAACAATACTGTCAATCAATTTGATCAAATTATTATTTATAGAACATCCCACCCAACAACAACAGAACACGTGTTCTTTAAATTTGCACACAGAATATTTACCAAGGTAGACCATATTCTGGTCCTTAAAACCATAATGTAAATCTCCATATCTACAAGAATTCAAATCATACAATGCATCTTTTCTGACCAAATAGAGTTAAATTAGAAATCAGTAATAGAAATAGTTCTAGAAAGTTCTTAAATACCTGAAAAGTGAATAACACATTCCTAAATAACACATGGCTTAAAGAAGAAATAAAAATGGAAACTAGAAAGTAGTTTGAATGAAGTGAAAATGAAAATACAACATAAAAGGAAATGTCACCTACCTAGTCATCCTCTATCACATCAGCTAATTTTAATTCTCTGTATGAAACCTCCTTATATCTGATATTTTGTACTTACTTAATCCCTTTACTTGATCGTTGTATGTCTTTCACCTTGAGAATTGAGACTCCATGCGAGTAGAACATTTTCTATCTTGTTCATCACTGTATCCTCAGGACAGTATCTGGCACCTATTAGAGTTCCCTAAACATTTACAGAATAAATAAATGATGGATGGATGGATGGACAAATACAAACAAGGCATCAAGAAGGATAAAAATAAGGGCTGGGAGCAGAAGGTAGAAAGAAAGAGGAAAGGACATCTTTGTTACAAACCAAACTGAAGATGGGGTGGGAATTCGTCCAACCAGCAGAGAGCTGGATGGAGAGACATCCAGAAATTTTACCTAGCAAACAGGTCTTCTGAGCTGTCTGACCATTTTCATACCTGCTTTTATGATGCTTTGGCAAAGAAAACTTGAGTATTATTTGCCTAAAGAAATACCCACTTTGGCAATGATTGGTATTGAGAACCACAAAGCACAGATTCTCTGTGGAAGTCCCCCGCCATTGTAAGAAAGTCCCCTTGTGTTTGCTCCTGCATCTGCCATCTACCTGTCCTTTGCTTCTATGGAGCAATGATTTCACTGCACTGTAGCTTCAACAACTAGTATCTTGGAAATTCTTATCTGCATGGCATAAAGGTCTACTGATGATAAACACAACATGAGTAAAATTAAAATATCGCAGACTAACTTAAGTAATGAGTAAATCTCTCAAGGGTTTATACAAATCTCATAAACAAGCAGTAGTTGAACAGAGGGCTGGGGTTAATATATTTAAATTAACCTCAAACAAACCGCAATTCAAACTGTGTATAGGTATGATAGTCGGGGAAGACCTACTGTCAGCTCAAAATACCCTTGATAACCTTCTGAAAGAACCACTGACATCCTCTTCTTAAACAAAGCCTATCATATTGATGATAGTAGTTTAAAGGAGAACAGGGGCAAAGACACATATACATACATATACTTATAACTGTACATGTGCATACACACACAGTGCATCCTCATTCACAAAAGTTATGTTCTATAAAGTCACTGTGAACACTGAACTGATGAATACTGAACCCATTGCTACTAGAGGAAATATGGATAGATAGATAGATAGATAGAGTCATATATAGAGAGAGATATATAGATGTATATATAAAATCTTCATTTCTATGAATTTTTCTAACATTTTTCATTTCTACTAACGTTTAACATCTCTTCCCAGAGCTCTTCCATTTCTTCTTTCTAGTCTTCTGGAGACAATTACAGTTTTAAGTCTTTTAAAACATTTCAATATATTTTCACACAATTTTCATTTTATGTGAAAGATAATCATTTCCCAGTTAGTGACATTTATTTCTGATTAGTAGCATTTATCTAATGTTAAGCTTTGCTGTCTTTTCCCACAACTTTTTTCTTACAGTGGCTTTTTATCAGTGCTATGGCAGCTCAACCTTTACTACTCATCATGGAAAAACCTGGATGTTCCTTAGGCAGTTATGTGTAGGAAGTGCCCGTGTCTGAGCAGCAGAGGGGGAGAACCAGAATGGCTCCCCACAAGGTACCCATCTTGGATTTATATCCTATCTCACAGCTTCTCTCTGTTTTTGTTGCCCCAGAGCTACACCCCTTCCTACCACCATGGCTCATCTCTGTGATTCCTTGCACAGCCCCACCTTCTCTGCTTCTCTGAGTCCAACAGCCAATCTGCTCTTGGCTCTGCCTCCCTCCAGGTCTGACACCCTTTGTTACAAACATGGCATATGGGATGTTTTTAACTTTGAGGTGAGCTCTTCACCTTCAGGAAATTTTCCTTTGCTGACATTTCCTGAGATCTGCCTCCCCTGGCCTGTGATCTGTCTCCACCCATCTCTTCTCTTCTCTAGCCTCTTCCTCCCAATCTCAGCTGCCTTTGAAAGCCTTTTCACATAAATCAGAAACATTGCATTTGTCCCCTTGTTTCACTGAAAATGGAGTTGGCAAGATTTTTTGTTTCTTTAGTGTGATTTGTAGAGAAATGTAGCCATAATCATACGCTTATTACTTTTAAGAATTATGTTTAAAATTATGTGTCTCCCGAATCTACTCCAGGCCTTCGGCACTCCAGAACTGACATTTTAGAGGTGATCTTCATTTTTCCTGAAGGACACTGTGGCTAAGTCTGGGAATCCTTCCTCTTACCGTGAATCTATTTGGGGTGGGTCATTTAGAGTTATTTGCAATGAATTCATTAGCCTTGCCAAGAAAGCTGATTCTGCTCTCTGAGGATGCCATTCTCCTTTCTCTTCTCTCCTGCCTTTCTTCTTCTTTAATTCCTTCTGGGTCTGATCTTTTAAATAGCCACTGGACTCCAGTCTTTGTGACATCACCCCAGAAATCTCTCAAAGTCATGTTGGTTCTCTGCTGGGCTGAGGAGCGTCCTCTCTTCCTGTTTATAGCACACCTCTGACTGGATTTCTATTCCAAGATATGGGCCATATAGTAATCAGAATAATGGCCCCCAAGGGTATCCACATCCTAATCCTTGAAGTCTGTGAATGTTACCTTACATGGCAAAACGACTTTGCATCTGTGGTTAAATTGAGGATCTTGAGATGGAAAGATTATCCCAGATTATCTGGGTGAGTCTAATGTAATCAAAAGGATCTTTATAAGAAAGGAGGCAGGAGGGTCAGAGTGAGACACAGGTAGGGATTTGAAGATGCTGCTCTGCTGGTTTTGAGGATGGAGGAAGGAGTCATAAACCAAGGAATGCAGGAGGCTTCTAGAAGTTGGAAAAGGCAGGAAAACAGTTCTTCCCTGCAGCCTCCAAATGAGCAAAGCCCCACTAACACCTTGATTTTGGCCCAGTAAGATTTCTGACCCACAGAACTTTAAGTTAATAAATATGTATTGTGTAAGCCAGTAAATGTGTGGTCAATTTATTACAGCTACAATTGGAAACTTGGACACGCCATGTCTTGTCTTTGTGGAATGTAGTGTAGTGATGACCAACAACCTACTTTAGGCTATCAAAACCTCTTTGCTTTTCTAAATTCTTCTCTCCCATTATATTATTTCACACAACCCTTTTCACTTCCACCATGGCTAGGACAGCTGTTTTGATTTTAATAAAACCATCAAAGTTTACAACCAGACAAGAGAAGAGTTACTTGGGGCAAATATATATTTTATTATTCAAAAATTACTATCATGTTGGGCCCACCCAGCAGCATAATGGTTACATTTGCACGCTCCACTTCATCAGCCCAGGATATACAGGTCCAGATCCTGGGCATGGACCTAGCACCACTCATCAAGCCATGCTGTGGCAGCATCCCACATAAAATAGAGGAAGATAGGCACAGATGTTAGTTCAGCGACAATCTTCCTCAAGCAAAGAGAGAAAGATTGTCAACAGATTTTAGCTCATGGCCAATCTTCCTCACACACACACACACACACACACACACACAAAATTACTATTATGCTTCCTCATCAATCCATTTTCCCTTATTCAGGCTAAACATTCATGGTTCTCTTATCTATTCTTCATATGAGAATTTCTAGATTTTTGTCATCATTCTCTTGAAATTCTTTGGCTTGGCAATGTCCCACTTAATTAGTTATCACAACTGGACACCAAAATAAGAGCTAATTAGGTAATAATAATAGCTTAGATTTAATGAGTGTTTTCCATGTGTGAGAAATTGTTCTAAGCATTAGACAGATCCATGATTTAAATTTCAAAACAATTTCACAACAAGACCAGGAAACAGAGGCACAGAGAGTTAAGTAATCTGGTGATGGCTGTATGGCTAGTAAGTGGAAGTTGAAACCAGGCAGACCTGCTCTAGGAATTATGTTGTTAACAACCCTACTAGGACTGTGTGCTGCTCTACTTCAGTTCTATTTAAACTAATATTAATAAAATATTTCATTGAGTTAAGGAATGAACTGTACATTTAAAAATCTCTATCCTGCAAAAGACACAACAAAAGAAGTAAAAGGCAAAATGGAACCAAATGGAAATAGAGACAGTCAGTGAGAGAAGAAAATTATAAGGAAAATTTAATGAATGGCCATAGACAAAAGAAGAGATATCGCATCATGAAAATATAGACAACATGCTCTAAAATTAGAGTAGTGAACATGAGCTCTTATGAATAAAAAATGTAGTAACTCAAATAAAAATTAAGTTGAAAGGTTAGGAAATCAATCAAGGATATTTTCCTAGAAGTCAACACAAGTATGGACAATGTGAGATAAGGAATAATAAGAAAAATAGAGCAGAATTAATCCACAAGGACTAATTTCTCACAAACAGGAACTTTTTAAAAAATTCCAGCATTGAAGAACATGAGAATCCAGAGAAAGGGTTCCATGAATACTAAGAACAATGTTGGAATAAGACTGCAACACCAAAGATAAAGAAATTCCTAAATGCTTTGAGAAAGAGAGACAGACCAGCCTGGTAAAATGATGGCTCGTAAGAATCAAGATGGCATATGAGACTTATCAACTTGGATTTCTATACCCGGTCAAATTACCATCAAATGAAAGAATAAGATAAGACATTTTCAGACATATACACTAATAAAATTTACTTCCTATGTATTCTTTCTCAGGAAGCAATGGAAACAGTGCTCTGCCCAAACAATGGAATAAACCAAGAAAGAGAATAGCATGATAACCAACACAGAAAAGGAATTAATAGGGGCTGGCCCAGTGGCCGAGTGGTTAAGTTCACACGCTCCACTCCAGGTGGCCCAGTGTTTCGTTGGTTCGAATCCTGGGTGCGGACATGGCACTGCTCATCAAACCACACTGAGGCAGTGTCCCACATGCCACAACTAGAAGAACCCACAACTAAAATATACAACTATGTACCAGGGGGCTTTGGGGGAGAAAAAGGAAAAAATTAAAATCTTTAAAAGAAAAAGGGAATTAATAGAATGACTACAAAGCAAGTCCTAGGATGACAGCTGCACAAGCAAGCCTGAAAAACAAATAGTCAAGCCTGGAGTGGGGGTGGATGGCTCACAGTGGATGTCAAAGGGCAGATCAATGGGGATGTCTTCTGGAAAAAGAACACTGATAGTTGATGAGGAAAATTGTATAGATAATATTGAGCCAGATACTCATGAAAAAACTAAGCAAGTGAGAAAAAGGAGCAATTATTAACTCCAGGGAAAACTAAAACTTGTAGAAGAAAGGAAGTGCAAATGTAGTATCCCACTAGACTCGGTAGTAAACAATATTTTCATAGTCATAATAATGAACGTTCAGACAATGGATTTAACCATAAAATTATGATAGAATTATATTTGGAAGTATGAAGGGAGGAGGAGAATGTTTTAAAAAGTTAATACCTTCATTTACCATAGTAAAAAGCCAAGAAAATTTAAAATTTATGCACCAGATAACAGTGCATCATACTACTTAGGAATATGGAGGTAAATATCAGAATAAACAGCTAAAAGAGTTGAAAGTAGATACCATTGAAAAGTAGAAAGAGACAGAATGGCTGCTACCACTGGGGACAGTTGTTGTTGCAAATCTTAAAGCCTCTTTGTCTTTTTGTCTTTTCTTTTTTTTTTTTGCAAAGATTGGCATCTGAGCTAACAGCTGTTGTCAATCTTCTTTTTTTCTCTGCTTTTTCTCCCCCAAATCCCCCCAGTACATAGTTGTATATTTTTAGTTGTAGGTCCTTCTAGGTGTGGCATGTGGGACACTGCCTCACTGTGGCCTGATGAGCGGTGCCATGTCCGCAACCAGGATCCGAACCGGTGAAACCCTGGGCTGCTGAAGCAGAGTGCGTGAACTTAACCACTCGGCCACAGGGCCGACCATGTCTTTTTTTCTTTAGATTTATTGAGATATAATTGACATACAGCACTGTATAAGTTTAGGGCACACAGTACAATGATTTGACTTACATACACTATGAAAAGATTACCACAATAAGTTTAGTTAACATCTATCATGTCTTGTAGATACAGAAAAGAAAAAGAAAAAAAAATGTGTTTTCCTTGTAATGAGAACTCTTGGGATCTACTCTCTTAACAACTTTCACATGTATCATATGTGACTTTAAAAAATTGTTAACTCAAAGATAAGAGACACCATTAGACCAAAAAATAAAAGAAAATCTCAAGGCATATGAACATTGTAAATTCCTGGTTGCATATTTCACCAAGTGTTCCAGACTCTGAATCATTTTACATTCCTATGGATTGCTGTCATCACGTTTGACATGTATTGTGAGCATTATCATAGTTTTGGCATTTAACAGAAGAAAAAGAGCAACTTTTAAAAATTCACATTGTTGAGGTGCTAGTAAAGATGAGCGATTTTATATGCTCATTCACCAATTAATGTCTTTTTCTGTGAACTCTCTGTTCCACTCTTTTGCCTATCGGAGTCTTCATGTACTTCTCATTGACCAAAAAGGGTCTTTCACAGAGTAAGATGATTGGCTTGTTGGCCAGTATTTTTATCAGATAATTATTTAGCTTTACATTTTCATACTTTAAAACATTTTTTATGTGGCCAAAACTTTTTTTGTAATTCTTTCAACTATGTGGTGAGCTGTATTCAGAGAGTACATAAGCCTGCACTTAAAAATAAAAATCAGCAGTGTTATTCTGCCCTTTCCCTGAAGTTCCTGCCTTCTTTCTGCCCCTTGGCTTCCCATATCTGACTCTGATATTCCACCTCTGCCCCGTTTGTGCAGCTAGGGCCACAAAGCTCTGTTTTTCCTAATCCATCATCCCCTCCACCCCTCTCCCTCCGGTTTCCCTGGGGCCTTGCTTAGTGAGAGTCACCTGGCAAACCAGCTCCTGGGAACTGTTGATGTAAGGTAATGACTCTGTGGGGTATTCTCAGGTCACACATTCACTTTTGAGCATGTGTATTCAAAACTCAACCTTAAGGCCAGCATTTACATGGAAGGGACCAGCACACAGACCTGATTTCCTCAGCCTTCAAAGGAGGTCATACCCTCTCCATGGACATTCCATCACCAATCGAAGGAGGACATACCCTCTCCATGGACATTCCATGGCCAATCGAAGGAGGTCATACCCTCTCCATGGTCATTCCATGGCCAGTTGAGAGTCGATGGGCAGAGGATATGTTGTCCTGGCATAGCACCATTTTCAGTAGCTTCTGACACTGCTGCTTATGGAGATGTGGCTCTGACTGGTCATGGGAAGCTAGGGCTCACACAGCTCTGTGGGGAGAGGACATTGTCTGGAAGGGGTGAGATTATGGAGGAAGCTCACTTTTCATCACATAACCCTCTGGAGTCCTGTGGATTCCAGCTCATACCACTTTCTGGATTTCCCTGAATTGGCCTATGGTTTGCATCAGTATCACTCAAGCTTTTAAACAAGAAAGCAATATACAAATATTAATACTTTTAAAAATATTGCTATTACAAACAATGACTTTATTTTAATATATAATCTATAAATTATGTTATATTAATTACATGTAATGAATTAAATTAATTAATATAATTATATAATAAAATATAAAAATTATAAAATATAATTTGCATAATTATATTATTTAATTTTATGTGATTTTATTATTTAATTGATAGTATGTAGTATATAATTATTACATAATTATTTTAACATAATTAATTATAACTCTTATAGTAAACCAATGGGTGCACTTTATTACAAAAATATCAACTCGTATAAGCACAGACATAGCTAAAGTATTGATAAATTTCCCCCAAATGATGCTTAGGTCTTTTAACATTTAAATCAAGCACATGGTATGAATCCCTTTAAAACACGCTTTTGCTGAAGTAATTTGTGCACATACATGATTAGAGTCCTTTCTTTCTGTTGACTGATCACACCAGTGAAATGTGAAATGAGTTGTTTGACTGACTTGACTTTTAAAAATCAAATGGGATAGGCACATTGTTTAGAGAAAAGCCAGGTTTTATGTACAGCAGTATTCTAAAGTTTAGAGATGGCCACCTTTAGATGGCTTTGGGTCTGGGCTCCCCGTGACCTGTGTGTGATGCTGTCAGTGACAGGCCCTGAGATCCCCCACAAGCCCCATAGCTGGCGGTGCTTCAGTTGACCAGTTGACCCATCTCTACCACAGATACACGGCACAAATCACACTGAGAGGTTGTGAAGCTCAGTTAATATTTAAAACATTTTGATGCTCAGATAAAAGGGGATTCAAGTTGTCACCAATTAGTAGGAAAAGACTAATTATTATACAGACCTATGACCTTTTATAAGTAGAAACATTAAAGGAATCTAAAAGCTATCACTTTTTATGAAAGAGCAGATGGCCTGAATTAGACCCTAAAATATAATGAGTGTGAGTGTGTCTGTCTAGGTCTAGATGTGAAGGGAGTAGCTAGTCTTCCAAATAAAGCAGGAACAACTGATAATAGCCACAGGACTATGGCCTGTGGGGAGAGGGACTGGATTAAACTGTCTGCTTTGAAGATAAATTGTTTGACTGAATTAGATAAGGTTTTTTTTCCAATTTGGTTTGCAAATATAATGAGAGGAACATTTTTGTTTGAGTTTACTCCACAATCTCAATATCCATAGATTATCTACAAACAGGTTCAGATACTTAGGAATAAGGATTTTGGGTAATAAAGATTCTTTTCATTGAGTGTGGGGTAGGAACAAGAAGAAGAAGTATGCTAAAGTGGTGGGATGATTCAACATGGTGACAAATAGTGAACCTTCTGTAAACCTGAGGATCTTTTCTTGACTCAGCAGCAAGGACTGGTGTTTTAACACTTTTTTGCTAGAGTTACTAATGACCCATTATAAAAGAACAACTGAGGTTGATTATTTATCACGAAGGGATTTCTGTGTGTAGATAGAGCAGCATTTGCTTGATTGAGCCTCTCTCAGTCCTAATCCAGCAAAAAGGCACTGCTTGGTCTGGAGAGGGGTGTGGCATACCCTGAGGAAGCTGGACAGAATCTTCTTCCCTTGAACCACGTGTTCATTCATCTAGTTTCTGCTCTGATCACTCTTCCACTAGTCTGTTTTCTCCACTAATGGCCTGCCCCACCTCTCTCTCTATTCCAACACTTTCTATTCTCCATTCATATGGCAGACAGAAGATGTTGTGCATAATGGAGCCCAGTTCATGAACACAGGTCTCTCCTGGTCAGAGGGGAACTTCTCCTGTTTTCTTTTATTCTCCTTTTGTCCCTCTTTTCAGAATTTTAGCCAATTACCTCTTTTTGCTCCTCATCTTCTGTGACAAGTCCACTGAGCTTCTTAGTTTTAAGACAATAAGGGGGATTTGTTCCTGTAAACTCTTTGGTTAAAAAAAAAACGAAAAGAAAATGGAAAACTGTTCTGTCAGAGATGGAAGTACAAGTAAGATCTGAAGCTCTTCACCGCTGGGCAGTTCCAGTTCACTGGGGGCTCTGTAAGTGACCTGAGAGGAGACATATTTAGCAGTTAAAAGTATTTTTAGGAGATCTTAAAATAGAGTCAAAGAATAAATCTAATAGAAACAAGAAAAGGAGAACTTTGATTCTGGGATACCCTGTGGTTCTTGAAATGTGAATAAAATTACTTCCTGAAAAAGCTCAAAAAAGTTGTTAATCATTCTCTTCTCAGTCACAATGTTTAGCAGGGTCTCAGGTGCCTGTCTAACAAATAGTTCCATGGGCGTGAGTGATCCAAACAAGGCACAAATCTTTACACACTTCCAACGTGTCAAAGCATCCCATAAGATTTTAAATAAACGTCCTTGCTCGACAGCTCCCCTGTCAGTAGGCCCTGGGACCATGCGGGGACCTGACACGTTAGGTGGACCTGTTCCAGCTACTCCATTCTTTCCTTTTTCATTCCCTTTCTTTTCCTCTCTCTTTTTAATTTGTATTTTATATGTTACCATCTTCATAACTCTAATGTTCTTGGTGGTCAAATGTTACTGAAATCAGGATCCTGAGAGTAGTTCAAACAATAGTGTAAGTGGGAGTGCAAAAAAGGTTCTTCAAAGGATGTGTTGAGTCCAGCACACTTTTACCTTATCAGTTGGTTTCTTCTTCCTTGAGAGAAGGAGGGGAATAGCTTGAATGAAAAATACATAGACCAACTTGCTATAATGTGTCATCTTAAAAGTTGACTTTAGACAGATAAAGTTGAAGTCGTATGTGAACACATAGTACACCAATTCCTTCCCTAACCCTTCTATTAGTGCTCACTGTGCACTCACCATGTTATGGTCATTGTGTTTTTGTGCTATGCTCCATGAGAGCTATCAGCTGCATATAACCACCTCCTTTTCAGATATTTAAAATCTACCAGTGGGAACAAGTATGTACACAAATAACTTTATTACTAAATGGAAGGTAATGTCCCTGTAAAGATATAAATAAAGCTCTTGAGTGTTCTTAGGAGAAAAAGATCACATCTAACTAGAGGAATGTGAGGAATTCATGCAGGAATGGATTTTCCACTCAAAATGATTTCTCAAGAACTGCTAAGCCTCCAGCAGCTAGAGATTCATAAGAGGTCATTCCAAAGCTATGGGAATTGTGCCTGGAAAGCCAATAATGTGGTAAGGTTTAGGTGTATTTGGGAAATGTTCATGTAGGCTCACTGAGATGTTCCAGGAGACATTTATGGATAAAAGACAATGAAGAAGACACAGATTCTGTCCGTGGAGAGCTTCCAGTCTGGTGTGGGACATGATGAATAAAAAACAATGTTTGCTACAGTGTTAGAAGTGCTGTATTAGAGACACATACAAGGGAGGAGGAGGAGGAGTCAGAGAAGGCAGTAAAGACTGGTCCTGAAAGAGACAGACAATTTTATCAACCTGCATGAATTACAGGGAAAACTAGAGTTTATACAGAGATACAGAGATGTGAAATGCACATTCTGTTGAGCAAATTGTAAGATTCAGTGGCTAAAGTGTGTGGGACAGGACGAGCCAGGAGGGGCAAGAAATGAGAAAGTCCAGATAATTAGGTTAGGGAAGGACCTTGAAGGCCAAGGAAAAGAATTTGGATTTATTTGCCAGGTAACAAAAGCTTCTGAGTGAGGAAATAAAATAATCATAAAAAATTATGTAAGTAAATACTTTTTTCTTTAACCAAAATAAAACACAGAATCTCCTCTCCTAAAGACTATGGACTACCAAAGAATAGACAGACATACAAATCCAAATAATCTGGTGAATAGGGCAGTTTAAAATTTTTCATCATGGTCAAGGGCAAGGAGAGCCCTGAGCTCCTAGGATTTTAAGATCCATGAGAGCGCCAATGTCTGTGTTCATCACCAAGCCCCAAGTGTTCAATTAAAATTTGTTGAAAAAGTGAAGGAAATATCAGATAAGTGAGTGAAACAATGAAAATGACCCCCAAATAATTTCAATCTTTATGACAGGAGGAAGAGTGAGGAAGACCAGTGCCCTCCGGCTTTGCATAAACAGCTTCTACATGAGAAGGAGGGAATCAATCCTACATCTTGTGTTCTCCTTGGATGAGTCAATAACTAAATGGTAGTAAAAAGAATATGTCCCAAAGTCAGGGGAAAACAAGAGGTACCATTCCTAGTGAGCACACTTCCTGTGGACTTTCAACACGTGTGCACAACACATAGGTAGGAATGAGGAGATGACAGGATGCTGTAATTGGCGAAACTGAGAGCAACAAACGTACTCATCTTGGTTACATGATAAAAATGACTATAGGAGGGATGAAAACTAACACTCCATAGCAGAATAAATATCGAGTAGTTAATTAATAGTTTCAGCAGAAGGGATATGTAAATACACATAATTACTAAGCAAAACAATGTAGGAAATCCTATTATCTATTTAATATGTGTGACCTCTTTAAAGCTAGAAACCACCTATTTGATGTCTTTGGTTCCTAGCACTGAGCACACTGCCTTAGTAGGCTAGCAGGCTTTCAAAAAATAAATACTAAATGCAAATGAATATACTCAGATGCCCCTTCAAGTGTCTGCATCGATCACCTGCCTCCAGGGTGTGAAGGTGGTGGGGTCCACCCACCATCACCTGCCATCACCCAGGGGGACCTCAGGAGACCATCTTTCCTCTGGAGCCCACCTGTCATTTCAAGGTTATGACAGTAAGGTGGCAATTTTTTATGAGATTTTCTCCTTATTTCCTTTTACTGTTTCGAGGATCACTAGGGTGGCCGTAAAAACAAGAGCCTGATAGCTCTGGAGAGAGCCAGGAGGAGGGCAGGGCAGGTTGTACAAGCCCTTCCACAAATGCTCTGCCAGGCCCCTGCCTTGTGTGCGCCACACCTCAAAGCTGACTTAAACGCATCCCACTGCTCCAGGATGGCTGCCTTTCCAGACTGTAGATTGCTGGCGGGGGCAACGTGCCAAATGCTGCTCCTGGTCTGAGAAGGTTAACCAGTGTCCATGCTGCATGGGAATGAGCCTGCAGAATCAATGCCTATCGACACTGAGATTTCACTTGGATCTAACTCTGCCAGATAAAGCAGTAAGAGGTGTGAAATCCAGCAGTTCACCTGAGAACAAATTTCATGCCGGTAAATTCTAATCTTTGCTATTGGCAGTGTTGTTCAGCTCTGCAAAGGCTGCCCCAGCTTCTGCCCTTTCCCAGCCTGGAAAGCAAAGCCAGCTTGGGTCACACCTGTCCTGGTGGCAGAATCCATTGTGTGTCACGGCCTCCCCTCCATGTCAGCACAAATATCCTTTAAGCCAAAACTTTCCTCTTACCATTTCCATGACGGAATCATTTCATCTGTAATAATTTTCCATCAGAGGCTGGAGAGGAGGCTGCTGCAGTTTACCTGCTGTTCAAACCAGGCACGGTGGAGAGATGCCGTTTTTCTTTGTGTTCGAAACTAACAGGAGGATGAAAAGTCCCCATAAATACAGCCAATCAGGAGTATTTTATATCTATTGCTGCAAAGAGAAAGCCCACCTGTATCAAAATAGAAGAGGGATGCAAAGAAATAAGAAGCAAAAAATAAAGAAGAGAAGGAAGAAAGATTTAGAGAAAAAAGGGAGCAGGATTAGTCAATCCTTCCTGTC